>NW_015662942.1:176034-193522 GCF_001515625.1 Sinocyclocheilus rhinocerous
AAGCACAAAGTGAAGAGATATTGATGCGTAGTGTATTAAATATGTGCGTTAGTTTATTGAGCCTTTTTTTTTAACAGTTTTAAATTTCATTTACTGTGCTCGTGACGAACAATTCATAGTGCTCTCTACACCAGTCTTGTGATCTAACCAAATATCCGGTAGAAATGTACACGATTTAGAAACAGCACGAAACTCCAGCAAGATAAATTCCTTTTATGCAAAACCATTTATCTTTATTTACAGATCAAGTATAACATTAGGAACATTTAATCATCTTGGAGAGAGTTTCATCGTCTTGACTGTCGTAACAGAACACGACACGCAGTTTGAATACTGAATGGAGGATGACAGACAGCCGCTGCGGAGAGAAGAGTTTACCTGAACTTGACTTAAATATTCATCTGTACCTCACATTAAACTATGGAAAAGCTTCAGATTTTTTGTCAATAAAAATGAAGGAAATAATAAAAAAGTTAAAAAATAAAGTATCGGGTAGGTGTAGGGAGGGCTTTATTGTCCCAAAAATGTGGCATCCATTTAATAATTTGAATTAAAATTGTAATTTACACTCAATACGTTATTATTGCATATTGTTTTATACTGTACTACAATACTGAGGTGCAGATAATTGCCACTATTTGCATTAAGTAGTATAAATAGTGCAAATAGCCGCTGCCATTAATAAATGCAAATTCTGTTTTTAATTTATCACACATACTGTTATGCTTATGATATATGTACTCACTCATACTGGGATGCTGGGAGTTGGTAGGGGTGTGTGGTCCAGGTGAGGTTCTTCTCAACAGCTATTCTCCTCAAGGCACTCATGACCTGTACATATCCAACAAATAACACACAAACAAAACACAAAAGCCATTGTGAATACTCATGTAAAAATGACAAGCAATTGCTGTAGAAACAGATACTAGAATTGATACTAAAAAAAGCTACAGAAAATCCCGCAAAAATCCACAGCATTCCAGTCAGCCAGCCAAATGTGGTGAAGCAGTGCTATCTAACTCCCAAAGAGAGCAAAGATAACATTCCTACATCCAAATGTGAACCAGGAATTGTAAGCAGAATGATGAAGCAGATAATCAATAAAAAAAGCCCAGTCAATAAACAGGTTTCAGTTTTCATATGATTTTCATTTACAAGTCTGTGAGTCAATGCTATCGCTGTGTCATACAAACTTATAATATATAAATATTATACAAATATTTGGGCACTTAAGACTTATTAAATACTTTAAAAAGTATGAATGATATTACCATAATGCTAGCAAGTGCTTTTTTTCTTAACTAACTCTGACCAACATCTTAAACCCTGATATGCATCATTTAATCATGGCAGTAATATAAATCAGCAAACAATGATTAGGTTTGTCAAAACACCAAATTGTTATACATTGAACAAAACAGTTTTCCTTTTCCCTCCATTACACCGCAAAACAAAATTCTAACTCCACATTACAACTAATATATGTATCGGTTTACTTGTTTGTTAGTTGTTGTTTTTTTTATGGTTATTCTTTGGCTACTCTAATGGTGAAAACCATTTAAAAAAATTTTAAATAGAAATTAAATCTTTAAGACTAAATTTGGATTTTTCAAGGTTACTTGTATATCCAACTTTACCCAACTGATTGATTGCTTATATCATCACAGAATGTAAACTATCCTATTGCCCAGTTCTCAACTATGTGGACAAGGCAATAGAATATAAACATTAACATTATGAATTTTTGTAATGCTACTTTGAAACAATGTGTATTGTGAACAGCACTATACATACAATTACATATACATAAAATGATTTTGAATAACATGTTTCCATATGTCACCTGTGTTTTAAGGTGCACCACCTTTTTTTTTTTTTTACACATTTCAAGAGATTTTGCAGATGGCAATGGCATGTTTGGGCTCACAAAAACACATATATTTCATCCCACAAAAAAAAAAAATGCATAAAGAAAATTAAGTCTATTTAAGAACCATAGATCAGATATCTTTTAAAATTATTATTATTATTATTATTTTGTTTTATTTTGAAGCAATACTTGATGATTCTCATTACTGTGATACATGATTCTATCTGGAATAATTTATGATAATTTTAACATATAAACAAAAGAAAGTACAAATATAAACTTGAACTACGAACATGTTTCACAAGGATTTTATAAACAGATACATATGCGTGTGTCTACTGGGGGCTATTAGCAAACCAATGGAAATGTATTTTCTAAATTTCCAATTTTACTTTTAGTAAAAAAATCTAAAGTCTGTAGATATGGCTCAAATACCTCCTGAAGTGTAACTCTATGGGACTTTCCACCAATGTAATCATCCACCTGGCAAAAGTAATCTGATTGGTTATAAAAGTATCAGCACACCTCCTCAACAGTCAGAAACTGACATGTCAACCAGCTCAAACAAGAGAGGAATTTTTTTGTTAAGTATCACAGGAAAGTCAACACTCTTCGGCAAGTCAACCAAAAATGGCTTACTTATTGTCTCTAAACATTAAGCTGGGATAGGAGGGAAAAAATAAAATAAAAATAAACAGCAGCTTAAAAGCTTTTAAAAAGTGGCCTATTACATAAGACCCCATGGAAGCTTATTTCCCCACCCTGCACCAAATACAAACACACACACACACACACACACACACAGTGATGATATCAGGACTGTAGTATCAGGCTCGCTGTCATGACCCATGTGAGAGAGCTAACCGCTACTCCCACCCTTCCTGCCTTTTCTTATTTTATCCGTCTCACTCCTTCATTTAGGATGACTAATAACCCCTCTCGCTTACACATCACCCCTGCCTCCTGCAGTCACCATTCACCATAGTAGAGTAATGATCAGTTTCATTGTGTGTGTATGTGGATGATAGTAATGGGACAGCAGCGAGAGGAGGTAATCACTGTAATAAGATGATGCAGACCGGGTGGAGGTGACAGGAAATGATAAGGGTTGACCCGGGATGGGAACAAGATCTCCCATCACATGCTTGTGTGATGAGCAAACTTTGAGTTAAAGGAATAGCTCATCAAAACATGAAAATGCAGTCATTATTTACTTAGCCTAACATTGTTCCAAACCTCAAGTCTTTACCACACAATGAAAGTAAAGAGTGACCAGAAATTAAAAAAAAAAAAAAAAAACATTAAAGTGTCATAAAAGCAGTCCATATGATACCAGTCTTATTTTAGAATAACTAATGATAGTTTTTTATTAATATTTTGAATTAGCTTTTATTTTTATATTTTCCATTTTAAGTTTAATTTGAAAGTTTTAGTGATTATTTTGAATTAGCTTTTATTTGTATATTTTCCATTTTCATTTTAATTTGAAAGTTTTAGTGATTTTTTTAATATGCCTATAGTTTTTTTTCACACTTTAAGTTAGTTATTAGATTAAATAAACATTGTTAACTAAAAAACTAAAATAAAGTACTATAAATTTTAAAATGTTTTATTTCTACGGTTTTAGTTTTAGTCGACGCCTATAATAATCCCATTCAATTTCTTGTACACTAGTTAAAGCATTTTATAGCATTTATTATACTATAAATATTTGAAAGTCACGTAAAGTGCTACCTCAGTATGAAGTCACTAAAATGACATGGCAACTTACTCATATTTGTAAACTTATATATTATATGTTACATGTTAATATAAATAAATAAATAAATAAATAAATAGTGTGGGGGTTTACTTTGAAAAGTATAATATACATATATGTTTTAACTAATTTCATTATGCTTTTTACTTGGTTACACCACATGACATTTGTAGAGTCATTTAATTTGCACTGTTACAAACTGTATATGTTTCTCAAAACCATATGAAAGCAAAATGAATAAAATTTACATGAACGTGTTGCAGAGCTTGGACTTGTATTAACCAAAGTGGGGAGAAAATTTTTAAATGAACAAAGGCATAAATTTCCCTCTGTTTCCTCACACAAAGCTACTGTTTTGTAATACTGAGTACAAGTTGCACCAATTTGTATCATTCTTTCTTCTTCTTTTAGTTTGTCTGGTCACTATCTGTTTTCATTGCATGTAAAAGCATGAACAGTCTTCAAAACATCTTTTGCCTTGGAAAAAGGAAAGTCACAGAATGTTCATTTTTGAGATTTTTCAGATCACATGGAAGTCAAAAAGACAGTGAAAACACCAGCCAGGTGAGCAAGAGAGAGGGAGAGGGAGAACTCTGGAAAGCTGGTCTTAATGCTGGGATTACTGCGGCCATATGTTCACATGTTCTGTGCTGTCAATAGCATGACACAAAGAGGAACAACCATAGAAAAGTGAACTTAACCTAGTACATTCAACACAACCACATCATATTTGATTTAACATCTGAATATGTGTGCATATTTGTGTCTGTGGGCTGACCGCCTCGTTTTGCGCCAGACCGGTTCTCTCTGCCAGTGGGCATCAGTACCAGCACTGGCCGCCCCTCAGTGCCAGGGCAGCAGCTCAGGAATGTGAAGACCTTTAGCGCTTTTTTTTTTTTGCAGTTAGAGTAGTCGCTTTGTGCTATATATTCAGTATTTGTAATAAAATTATGTTATTATTTAGTTGAGAATATAATTTGGTTTTAATTAGGGCTGTCAATCGATTCAAATTTTTTATTTTTTTAATCCTTTTTCTGTGATTAATCACACACTTCATGAAATTAAGCATAGACCATTTATCTTATTTTAAATGTTTATTTTGTCATCATTTGCTATATCCAGCAAAGTAAACCAAAAGATTGAAGGGTGATTCTCAAAAATCTATATTTTCTACGAGCTTTTTTCAAGATAAATTTAGATGTCTTTCCAAAAAAGGACACTTAGAAACTCCAAAAGGACACCAAAGAACCAGATGATATAAGGAGCCCATATAAGCACATATGAAAGAAAAAAAAAATCTGAATTTTATAGTATGTGTAACTTTGATGAAAGGTTTTGATCCACTTCAAATGTTGACTACTGTAAATAAAGTAAAAATGAAACGAAAACTGAAATGAAAATGAAAACTACTGCTGAATTACTGCTTTTGCTTTGAATCAGCTTCAACAGCTGTTTGGTCGAATTGATCTGGACTGATTGAAAAACCAAACCAAACAAAAAAACAAAACAAAACAAAAAAATGCAACGCAAAACAAAATAAAACAGAACCATACAAATCAAAACGCAGAAGAGACGAGAACCATACAAAACAAAACAAATCAAAGAACACAGAGCAAAGCAAGGCACAATAAAACAGAACCATACAAAGTAGTGCTGGGCGGTATGACCAAAAATTTATATCATGGTATTTTTCAAAATTATACCGGTTTCACGGTACATGACCGTATTTTTTTTTTTCATGCATGACCAGGTGTTAACCATATTTTCTACTGATTGAGAGAGGAAATACTGCAGTATATTGACTTAGAATGCCCTATTTTACTGTCACGATGAGTGAATATTGTCAAAAAATACCACACTAAATAGTGACTAAACACGACCCCTTTTAATACATGTTAACCAGGAGTCACTCTCATTTATAATCGCGGCATCATCTGATAAAATCATAAAAAAAAAAAAAAATGACGAGCAAAACAAAACAAAACAAAGCAAAACAAAATAAAACAGAACCATACAAATCAAAACGCAGAGCACAGCTAAACAAAACAGAACAGAGCAGAACAGAGCTATATCACTCATCCAAAATGGCAAGTAACAAGGCAACAATGGCAATGTGTGTGTGTTTCTGGGTTTGGGGGAAGTGTTTCACAAAAGTAATAACTGCTTACACCAGTGCCCACCAGAGAACTGTCTAATGTACCAGCTATGAAAGCTTTGCTCCATTTTGTTGCCATGGCACATCCTCCCCCACACACAGGAAGTGATCTATCCTTATCTGTGGGCTAAACCAGTTGAGTTCCTCATCTGCTCCTCTCTACCTCTCCAGCTGAAGTCATCCATCATACATCTGTGTGTGTTTCAACTATTACATTGCCTCTTACTTCATTCACAGCAGAGAATAATGAAGGCTTCAGGGATGCTGCTACTGTGACTGTCTGGGGGTTTTAGATTGTTTGGAGCTACGTTTTCTTTTTAATAGTCTTATAACAAACCACAACATCATTTCATCTGGGACAGTGATTTAAGATTTACACACAGCAGAAAGAAACTTATCATTCTCGTTTTCCAGTAAAAACAAACAAAAAAATAAAATAAATAGTATTTATATTATATATATATATATATATATATATAATAATGAATGAATTAATAGAATTATTCTTAAACAGAATGTGTTTTTAATGTGTACCTTTTTTTACTTTTAATGTGTACCTTTTTTTACAGCATATAAGATCCTTTTTCCTTTGAATATACATCATGCATAGATAAAGCAACACAAAATGTGATATAATTATATAGTAATATTGGTTTTTGTGATTGCTGTTTCTGAAACGGTGTTTTAATAAATGCTTGTTTTTATAAATTAATGTTGCTTGTCTTGCTTGGTGTGTTCGTTTATGTGTCATGATGAGCGTTTTACTTTTTACAATTTAAGAAGTAATGTGTCCATCTGGTGGCCAAAGTATGTAACAGCATACAACTCTCACTTTTAAAACACGGTTAAACTTTTAGTGCTACAGTGTAATAATTACACAAATAAGTACTGCGTAATATTTATTAATATCTACTTACTATAGGGTTAGTGCTTGGGGTTACACTTTATTTTAAGGTGACTTTGTTACAGTGTAATTATACAATTAAGGCCTACTGAATAATATTAATTAACTACATGTACTTACTATATAGTTTGGGTTAGGGTTTGGCTTAGGGTTACTTGCATGTAATTATGCATAATTTATTGTTATTATAATAGTAAGTACATGGAACGTGTAACAAGGACACCTTAAAATAAAGTGTTACCGTGTTTGGTTTAAGTTAGTTGCTTGTAACCATACGTTTTACTGTTTACGTAGTACATGCAATTTGTAACAAAGACGCAATAAAATACAGTGTCCCATTAAACACCGGGTAGATTTCACCCTTCGAATCACATCTTCGTCCTCTCCCCTTTTTTTTTTCTTTTTTTTTGTGGTTGTGTGTGGGCTATATGGGTTTATGGAATCATATAGCCAATATTTATGTCAGCATTTTCATAGTACATGAGAAAGTGACGCACAATCCATAATTTAGTGATAATTTCACGGAACACTTGTTAGTGTAGTAGGCTACTTACTGTAGTTTAGACAAATCCAGCGGTGAAAAGTCTTCGTCTTCAAGCGTCTTCTCTTTGGTCGTGTGTTGCCATTGTTTGCCTTTGTATTACATGTAGTTACTTTAAGCTTAACGTTAAGAAGGTATAATGCTTGCTATAATACTATGATATGTAGCCTACTGTGGTAATAAACTATTACTGACATGCCACAGCATTATAACCGAGACCAAGATACGTTAACGAATACTAGTACTGTAGCCTATGTCTAGTATGTCATGAATCGTTGTAAAATCGATTATTATGATTTTATTTGTATTTATTTTTTGGACATTTTTACATAAAGACTCTTCGTTTAAAACCATTAGACACTTAAAGTGTACATATTTACCAGATTATATGGCAATACCCACCTTGTTATAACCCCCTTGTACAAATGCACTTGCGCAGGGTGACCACTAAAGGGCAACAAACACCGTGTGTTGAAAGTGCTCATTTTCATTTACTATATTAATTTTAATAGAAACCGTGATACTAACAAATAACGTATACACTTCGGTAGTCTTTTGTTCTCTCCTTGCATTAATTGCTTTCAAAATGATCACTTTAAATAGGCTACCTGTCGCCTCACTTATAGGCCTACTTCCTGGTAATATATGACTTTAGGAACATGTTCATAATTGATGAGGCGGAATTCGCCCTTAAACACATTAAAAGTATCAGCTTTTCACTCGGTGCTTTGAATATTCTCATTCCGGCACATTAGGAAGTTATAAGGATATATGCAATGTCTACCAATTATATTGTTACATTGTTTGTTTTTCACCATGACAGTAGTTTGACCAGTAAAATAATTGTGAATAAACACCTTACCCTTCATTAAAAAAAAAAAAACACTCAACAGTTCCATATTCCGTAAGGGGTATGTGTGTGTGTGTTACTAATAATACATTTGGCGTTATCCTAACTAGAATATAGACCATATATAGTTGCATTATATATCACATAACATGCATCCTTCAGGTTAGTTTAGTCTTACCTGCAGCCGTATGCCCATGATCGGTCAGATCCAGTTTTATTTTCTTTCTTTTTTCTTTTCTCTCTCTCTCCATAAAAGATACTCTTCCTTCAGCTCAGAGCCAGAGAAAGTATTTTGTACCTGATGTGATGCTTCTGTGTTCCAGCAGCAGACGTCTTTGATAAAGATTTCTGATTTCTTATATAGCCCTAAGTTCAGTTTTCACACACAGTGACACGGACTCTCTTAGTTCTGCTTTTTTCTGAAGAGATTCTGATATAACATATTTTGACAGCGTCATGTCTGAAAACGCACCAACATGGAACTTTTAAGTTGAACAATTGTGACTCGCACTTTTACTGCTTTGTACCTCCGGTAAAGTAAAAAAAAAAAAAAAAAGAGTCCTTAGATGTGTGTCTTTGTGGTAAAATATTCCTGCAACAAAAAAACCTCTTTATTTCCTCAACACAAGAGCAAAGTGCTATCCTGTTATTTTCTCTACAGAACCACAGTTTTCAGTGGCATCTCAGAATTAAAGGGACAGTGCACCCAAAAATGCTAATGTTGCCATCAATTCTGCACCTCGCACAAAAGCAACAGTATTTCTTTAGAAGGCACTAAATATAGCGCACAAGTAGTATGGACTACATTTATGGTGTTTTTTGTCTCATTCAGAGCTCGATTATCTTAGTCCCCATCTACTTTCATTGTAAAATGTGCGATTTATATCATACACATTTCGAGTGACATGAAGGTGAGTAAATGACAGAATATTTATTGTTGGGTGCACTATCCCTTCTCTGTATGATTACGAGCACTGAATACGCACGAGTACGATCAAGCACTGAATCCCTGGCACCTGCTCTAACTGGAGTTTCCAAAATACTGGAACACTTAAGTATCATTTGTAACGCTTTATAATGGTAGTAAATTGATTTGGGACTCTCTGGTATCTCTGTAGGGATGCAGTGAACACATGGACAGCACATAGTGGATAGGGACACAGACAGAAGGACAGACGGGGGCCTCGCCCAGAGCAGCGGTATACAGTACAGAACAGTGTGACCTCTTAGTCAGCGCCTTCAGGTTTATGCCAGCAGGAAATCCTCGACCCCAACATCGGCAAGTATTTATGTTACATTTCAAATCAAATCTAGTGGAAAAATGGGTCAGTTTTTAAAAATGATGATACGAATTCCAGTTTTTCGCTTTAGAGGTCAAACATTAGGAAGCAAGAGGGGTGTTTTATAAACGGCTGTCCATCTACTGTTACAGCAAGTTGGGCTGCACAGAAATATACATATATAAATCTTTATGTATATTTACCATGTTTGGTGATGAGACTGAAATTAATCGCAACATAAATAAACAAAATCAAATAGGAAATCAAATAACCAAGAAACAATCCAACAAACGGTACAGAAAAAAGTGAGAAGGGAGATAGAAAGGAGACGTGAAACACCGGAGGGTTGCGTGAACATTTGTACAACATCGGACAGGTACTGGAACACCACGCCACAGAGAAAGAGACGAGTATTAGGAAAAATGGTTTAATATCGGAGACAGAGGCAAAAAACTGCATCACACAAGAACATACATTTACAAAAATAAGTCTGACTGTTCCAGCTACACAGTTAGGTTAACAGCAAAGACAGAGAAACCAGAAAAATCTAAACAGCTAAAAGCAAAGTCCTCAAATTACTTTTATCTTGTTTGTCAAACTAATACATTTATCCACTGAAGGTGACTAAATACTTCTAAATCATCTAATCGTCTTTATCATGGTGACTGCACAATACTTAACTAAATGAAACTTACCGCTGTTGTAAAGACTCTTTGTAAAGACAAACGGCATTACGTATTTATAAGCCAAAAGGAAAACTCCTCGACCCTCTTTCCGAGAAAGGAAACGAACAAAAGGATAAGGAAAGCAAATATTGATGTGAAGAATTAAGAAGAGGAGGCTAAAGATACCAACGCCAAAGTTCTTCTAAAAAAAAATCTTTATATCAAAACCTAACGTTCTGGACGCCAACTAGAAATCAAACTCGGGAACCAGTCGCTGTCGGCCCCTGGCTGGGGCCGCGCAGCGTGTCGGATAGTTTTTTTTTTCTTTTTCCTTTAATTGCCAGTATAAAAAGTTCCACTGGTACAAAAGGCATAAGTACAATCAGTGATAGAAATAGGAACGCCTACTTTTTTTGTACTTTTTAAATTCCCATCCAATGACAGATTTTCAAAGTGTTGTCAAACAAACATGTATCACGCTTACATAATCCACTGAAATGCATCGACTTTGGCTTTTCTCAAGACAATACTTAAAACTATTTAAATCTTTTTAGAATCAAACAAAATGATATTAATCTACAGACGACAAGCTTTTGTTACGGCACGTTAGATAAACACATACATTTCCAAAAAACCTGACATAAGCCAAAATGCAAAGAAACTACACATCGTTTTTTTTCTTTAAAATACACTTGTTAAATAGCACTTAAGAGAAAGAAAGAAACAAAAGAAACAACAAACAGATTTCAGATGCGTGTGTTGTGCGGAAAAAAACCCCTGAGTGAAGAGTCTCAGCGAGAACTCCTTGTGAGTTTGTGCTTTACTAAACATCTAACAAATGTGTGTGTGGAATTGTGCTGGCCGTGAAAGCTTACCCTGTTTTGTCTGAAGCTGATTGTGACCAAGTGTGGTAAACGAAACAGAACACTGAGATGGAAATGAACAACTATCGATATTTTAGAAGCCCTGATACGGCACTGTGCTGAGGTAAAAACTGCGGTTCATTACAGAGCGATATTACATCAAGTCAAACGAATCAAAAATGAGGTCAAGCAAAGATGCATTCCATGAAAAATTTCGCATGATTATAATTTCTTACAGGATCGGTCTTGCGGACAAAATTTTCAGCAACTTTCCGGGAGGGTTAAGTAGCAAGTCAATTGACTCGACTGCTGTACTGGATAAGCATAAAGAGTCGTCAATTTTAATACTGCGCGTTAACGCTGTGCTAGTGCGCATGTGCTTTTGTGTTTGTGCTAGTGGTTATACGATTTGGCAAAGAGAACAGTAAATCATAAACTGACCGACTCTAACTTCCCAATACGAAACTTAATCATTAAGGGGGAACTTATAGGAAAACATTTCCATTTTCTGGGCTTCTTTCATGAAAGACACGTAAAACGTAAACCATTCGTACGAAATTTTCTCGTGCGCAAACAAAAGCCATTGGTCAGTTAAGTTCAGTTTGGTTTTAAGACATTTGTTTTTTACGAACAACGTACACAAATTCTTTCTGCATGTGCAGAAAGTCTTACGACAATTTACATAAGAATTGTCATAGGTCACAATTCACGCAATTCAAAAGTCTTGTGCAAAAATGTACTTAAAATGGTTGCATGTAATTCACGCAAGACGCAGTTTATGTACAATGTACGATACACACAGAAATTTGTTACACACTTTAAGTTTACAATTTACGCAAATTTACAGAAATTTGTTCTGCTTGTATGAAAGTTCAAATAAAAATCGTTACGAATGATTTAGGCAAATTTGTTCTTGTTTCATGAATGAGTCACTTTTGTTTTTCAACTGGCACAAAGTTTGGCAGATCCAGTTTTGGCTAAAGATTAGAAATAACGTGGACGAATAGACAACGAACAACCGTTCATAGCACAGACACCCATCTGTACGCAGTCACACAAAACACACACACACACACACAACCTTGGCACACATTTTAAATGTGCAGCAATGTATTCCAGCCCATTAATACTGATCGACATGTTAAGGCAACGGCAGAGCTTGGGTATAAAATAGTGCTGTAGAGTGAAGTAAACTGCTTTTGAGGGGGCTGCCTGTAAACTACGTTTGTAAACAATATTTTTACGGGCCGTTCGAACGATGTGTAAACGTTTACAGCAAAGTGCTACAGGCGCTATCGAACACTGCGGATCACGCTGAACTACTTTGGCATCAGGACAGAGTTTTGGTTGTCCTACGAACGTAATATAGTCCTGATAAAGGCAGCAGAAAGCGAGACTACACTGAGACGTTTCGAGTTTAACGTTGAGGAATACATATCAGCTGTTTCGTAATGATTATGTGGCTGTCATGATGGTCCTGTATTATATTATGATGGTCAAAAGTTCAACGCCTGATTCACAAAAATACGTCAATATTTTGTCTCATCACACATAAAATTGTTTACCGACAAACATGATGTATCAGATGAATTTGTCCTGTCAAATTTGGGCCTTCTGTGGTCAATTGTGTGTAAGTGTGTGTGTATAAGGAGAACTGCTGAGACTCAATCTCAGGGGCTCAAATACACACACCGTCAAAGAAAAGAGGGTTGTGAGGTCAACCTTTAGCACAGGTGTGTGTATGCGTGCATGTGTGTGTGTATGTGCTTACCTGTGAATGTATGTGTGTGTGTGTGTGCTTGTGAGAGCGATAATGACACATGGGCACTTTTTACATCTTTACAAATAAAGAAAAAAAGAAAGAAAAGCAAAAACATGAACAGTTTCAGGCAACAAGACCACAGAAGAGCAAGTTAACAACCTTTTTTTAAATCTATATCTTTAAATATGAGGGTTCCATACAAAACACTTACGTAATAAAATACCCATGTTATCAAATAATTTCACAAGTAAAACACTGAAGCTGTAGGCAGGATGTACCGTCAGAATTTGGCACTAAATTCCACTCATCTTGTTTTTTTCTTTATAAGAAAAAAAAATCACATTTTGCTGAACAACATAACACATCTAAATATTGTTTCCCACAGTAGAAATAAAATAATATAATGACATAGATGCTTCACAAGCCGACACTGTAACTTTTAAGAATTTTTATATAGCTAATTACCCAACAAGAAATTTAGCAGAGGGACTCCTATCAAAAAAACTAAAAAAACAAAAACAAAAAAACAAAAAAGATTCATAATAAAAAAACAAGGAAAATAACAAACAAACAAAATAAAAAGAGTAGTAGTAATAGTACTTATGAAAGGCTTTGTCTATTGTTCAAGTAAATTGATTTTTAGTCTTCTCTTTAAAAACATGAGACAAATAAGACTGTTAGACTTGATGAAACCACGACTTTATCCACGAAAAGCACCGACGGGACCGCGGGTTACACAAACTCTGTTTTTTTTTCCTCTATACATTTAAACAGTATAAAATATAGGTAATTTCATGTGCATTTAAACCACGGATTGTCTAACTGTAAGTCAGTTCAGCAAAAGGTGTGACACGTAGGTAGCATTTCCCCCCAAACAGGGCAGTCTTGTGTGTGTGTGTGTGTGTGTGTGTGTGTTTGTGTGTGTGTTTTTAATAACTTTACTACTCTAGAAAAAAGTGGTTTTATATAGACTTTAATGAGAAATCAAGCCACTTAAAATGGCCTTATCAAAAAACTTTACACTGCCTGAAAAATGTAAAAACCACGAGCAAGCTCTGAGAGATTCTAATATCGATCAGACAGCTTTTTTTAATTTTTTTTTTATTAAAACTGCGTGGAAGTAGTCTATTCGTTTAGAAACCAGCGTGGGTTTCTTACGGCAGGCCTCAAATTAAGAGTGTTGCCGACAGTAAGTCCCAACGCCAATCCCTGTATTGAACGTTCAAGTTTACTTTAAATGAATGAAAAACAAAAAACAACAACATAAAGAGAGAGCGAGAGAAACAAAAACAATCTGACAAATAAAAAAGAAACAAAAAAGTCAAACGCAAATATTTTGCCACAGGATTTTTTTTCTTTTTCTTTGTTTTCTTAAAATGATGCTCTGGTTATGTTAGTAAATATACTCTGTCTCTAGAGTGTGAATGCAGCGTTTTCACATTATTATTATTATTGTTTGTTTTTTTTGTCGTCTTTCCTCCCTACCTTCCCTCCCTCGCTCCCTCCCTCACCAGTTAATCTAAACAAACAAACAAACAAAACAAAAAAAGCTCAAAATGAGGTCACATGCGAAAATTTTCCAAAAAGATCAGGCTAAGATCAAAGTACAAAGATCAGTAAAAGGAGACCAGATTATGAGCAGGAGAACTCAGAAAGACATCAGAAACAATGACAGGACGATGAGACGGGGTTTTTTTTGTACGCCACGTAGACATGCTAGGCAAACGATGAGCATAGAGTCATGGAGATGAGTTCTAGGGAAGAAAACGGGAGAGGAGAGTTACACACACAGCTCCGGCACACAACTAACATCATTAAACCATGAGAACAACAAACGAACAAACAAAACAAACAAACAAACAACAGCAGCAGCTCTATTAACCAGCGTTTCACCAACATCACATTAGCATTTTTTTTCGTACAGTACACACATTTTGAATAAATTGCCAACATGTACACGTAAATGAGGCATTCGCTCACAGAGAATACAAACACACACTCCATCTCCTCCATACACCCAAAAGTATCCATCCTGATCCGAGACCGCAGATGGATCGCCGTTTGGGAGAGATTATTCCGTTTTTTGGGGGAGGGGGTTTTTGGAGAGTACGAACAAAATCCAAACAATACGAAACAAAATGAAACGAAAAAGAGATTTCACTTATAAAGTGCCACTACTTATGATGAAAGAGAGAAGAGGAAGAGAGAGTCGAGACAGATATGATGGGGACGTGATGGATGGAATTGTGGGAAATGGCGAGAGGGAAGGTGAGAGAGAGAAAGAAAGAAAGAAAAAGAGGGGCTTTGTACGTGATTCTGTGTTCTCGTCACACAACAGATTGTGTGGTTTAAGAAGACTACCGGACGAGGCTCAGGATAGAGAGAGCACGACTTTCCAAAACCAATAACTTAAAAGATAATAAATAAAGTCCTTTACTTCAGAGGCAGTAGAAATTTTGTATAAAAATAGAACTGCATTTTTTTACAAATAAAATTTACAGGCCTGTGGCTTTCGGTAATTTAAGTTTTTTTTTTCTTCTTTCGATAAACATCAAGTTTTTCAGTTCCCCACCCCTCCACATAGAATCTAGAATGCTTTATTCTTTTTAACCATCGACAGATTAAAATCTTTTTTAATGCTCTACACAAATTCTGTTGGACAAAGACCACAATCATTTGACGCATAAAATTCGGACTTATTTTTTTTCCTAAATAACAAACAAACAAAAAAAAACAACAATAACGAAAAACCCTTACTGACAAAAAATGACTGAAAAAAGAAAAGAAAAAAAAAATCACTGAACATTTGACGGCAAGTATTTGTTGAGGAAGCTGTTTAGGCAGTTGTTGCCGTTGACTACAGAGAGGCCACAGCGGGTTTAACCCTTTCCTCTCTAGTGCCAGTGGGCCAAGGGTTCGAAGGAGCAGCAAAGCCCTGAACCGACACCAGAGGCCAAAGGGCAAAGGTTAATGTGCATATTGGTGCTTTAATCATATCGGAACCTTCTCTACTTGTCCTTACAAGCCTCAGGTTCACAAAGAGAAACAAATAATACTTTATACATCGTTTCTTTCTGCTGTTGTTATCATCATAGAATGAAATAGCCATTGTATAAATATTTACTTAAAAAAAAATCAAATAGTTTACACGACTCAAACGGAAAAAAAAAAAAGTTGACCAATAATAGCTGTTCATCCATCGCAAAAAGTCATACAAAAAAATGGCGGAAATGGAAGCGTTCATGTGGAAAAAAAAGAGACAAAATAATACTGTTATTAATAAAAAAAAGCTGAAAAGAAGATTATGGGAGAGTGGCTCCCTCTGGTGGCGCTGACACAGGATTGTCATAACTGACGAAACCTACGATAGAGGAAAAGGAGAAAGGGATATAGGAAGAGCACAATGTCTTTCGACTAATCAAGTCATATTTGGTGGTAAAACACAAAATGCAAAAACTAAATGACAGTATGAAATACAGCATAAAACTGTATTTAGAAACATAGCATTACAGACTAAGCGTGAACAAAATTTTATTTCAGTTTTGCAAAGCAACAATTGTTGTAGTCTAATGACTAGTTTAATGTCAAATTAAATGCTGTAAGCCATAAGCAAATAACTGTTACTGGTATATTCTGTCTTGTCTTTCCCAGGAGTGTTTGCTTGTCAGTTCATACCGAAGCACTTGCTCAGATTGGTCTGTTTGTCGATAAAGACTTTGGCAGACACCACGTTTCCGAAAGGCATGAACATCTGTAGGATGTCCTGGTCCCCAAACTCCTGTGGCAGGTGGTAGATGAACAGGTTGGCTCCTTCAGGTCCTGTTCCACACACACAAAATGTACATGTGTCCACGTTTAGTGAAGTTACATTGGCATTTAGTCTTTCAGCAGATGCTTTTATCCGAAGTGACTTACAAATGAGGACAATAGAAGCAATCAAAACCAACAAAAGAGCAATAATATGTAAGTGCTGTGACAAGTCTCGGTTAGTCTAACACAGTACATGTGGCAAGCTTTTCTTATTTTTATTATTATTATTATTTATAATAAATGAAAATAAAACAAGTAGACAGAATAGAAAAGAAATAGAGAACACTAGTGTTAGAATGTCATTTATTTTTTTATAAATATAAAGAAAAGTCGAAATAACAGAAAAAGAATAGAGAACGTCTCGGTTACGTATGTAACCCTTGTTCCCTGAAGGAGGGAACGGAGACGTCACGTCAGTGACCGACGAATTGGGATCTCGCTTCGAGAGACCAATCTACTTAGAGTATAAACTAAACGAGCCAATGGACATTGGCATGTGATAATTGCATCCAGCTGCCGCTGATCACAGCGTGAGCATAAAAAGACAGCCAATGCAACGCATACCACGTTTTTGCTGAGGAGCCGAGCCGGTGACCCGGCCGCTCAGCGGTGGTACAGCAGCTGTGGCGACGGGATGTGACATCTCCGTTCTCTCCTTCAGGGAACGAGGGTTACATACGTAACCGAGACGTTCCCTTTCAGTCGGTCACTCTCAACATCACGTCAAGGATTTTACCTTCTCGCCCCCCTAAGGAACCTGATGACCAGGTCATGCTTCCCTACCGACTTCCCCACCACGGGGTCATGGTGAGCAGCAATCGCAGTGGCATAGACTTTAAGGGTGGAGGGAGACAGCCTTCGCTCCAACCCCTGCTGCAAAAAGGAAAGCACGACCCTGATCGGCGAGAAGACCACCACTTGACGAACAGGTTCCACTTCAAGGCGTAAGCGTGTCTCGTAGACGGTGCTCGCGCCGAAGTGATGGTGTCAGCTACCTGCTTGGGTAGGTCACCTAGAACCTCCGCATCC
>NW_015662942.1:193896-217070 GCF_001515625.1 Sinocyclocheilus rhinocerous
CCTGAGCGGCTCCGAAACGTCTCCAAATCAGCTGGACCGTCTGGGGATGGAGTCTCCATTCTCCCAGGAGCATAGCTCGTGACAGCTCGTCGGCCGTACGGTTGAGCAGACCCGGAATGTGATTGGCACGAAGTGACCTCAGAGCCTTCCGACTCCAAAGGAGGAGGTGGCGGGCGAGTTGCGACATGCGACGAAAGCGTAGACCACCTTGTCGGTTGATGTACACAACGGTCGCCGTGTTATCCATTCGGACCAAAGGGGCACTTCCGGGGCGCTGCACTGTGGCGACCTGCAGTGTGTTTTTTACGTGCGGTGTTTATTGTGTTTGTTTAGCACGTGCTTGCCTCGTAATGAGCCCTTCGAGATGGTTCAAGGCAAGGCGCACCGCTAACAACTCTAGGAAATTGATATGCCAGTGCAGTTGGGGGCCCGTCCACACCCCCGAAACTACGTGCCCGTTGTACGTGTCCCCCCAGCCGGTGGTGGAGGCATCCGTGTAAACCACAGCATGCCCAGATACCTGTTCTAGGGGCACTCCTGGCCGGAGAAATGCAAGGTCTGACCACGGGGTGAAGGTTTGGCGACAGGCCGGTGTAACTGGGACCCGGTGAGTGCCGCGCTGCCGGGTGCCTCGCTGCCTCGGGACTCGGCCATGAAGCCAGTGCTGAAGTGGTCTCATATGAAGCAGCCCCAGCGGTGTAACTGCCGCTGCAGCTGCCATATGCCCCAGGAGCCTCTGAAATTGTTTCAGTGGGACCGCTGTCCTGCCCTTGAATGAATTCTAGCAGTTCAGCACCGACCGCGCATGTTCCTCTGTGAGGCGTGCTGTCTTTTCGACCGAATCCAACTCCAAACCGAGAAAAGAGATCCTCTGCACCGGGGAGAGTTTCCTCTTTTCCCAGTTGACCCGAAGACCCAACTGGCTGAGGTGCCGGAGCACCAAGTCCCTGTGTTCGCACAACTGAACCTGAGACTGAGCTAGTATAAGCCAATTGGCGAGATAGTTGAGGATACGAACACCCTGCTCTCTGAGGGGAACAAGAGCCCCCTCCGCGACTTCCGTGAAGACATGGGGAGACAGGGACAGCCCGAAGGGCAAAACCTTGTACTGATATGCACGTCCCTCGAAAGCGAACCGCAGAAATGGTCTGTGGCTCAGAAGGATCGACCGTATGCCAACACAGAAAGCTCCCTTGAGCGCGCTGAACTCGTCGTCACACACGAAGATATTGGCAGGAGCAGAACAATGTTATCGCTCGGCTCTAAAGCGAAAAGCTGGTATGCGTTGCATTGGCTGCCTTTTTATGCTCACGCTGTGATCAGCGGCAGCTGGATGCAATTATCGCATGCCAATGTCCATTGGCTCGTTTAGTTTATACTCGAAGTAGATTGGTCTCTCGAAGCGAGATCCCAATTCATCGGTCACCGACGTGACGTCGAGAGTCACCGACTGAAAGGGAACGCTAGTGATAGAGGGTCAATTATTATTTAAAAAAAAAATAAAAATAAAAGTCAAAAGAATAGAAAAAGAATAGAGAACCCTAGTGTTAGAGGGTCATTTTTTATAATAAATAAAAAGAAAACAAGTAGTTAGAATAGAAAGAATAGAGAGTGCAAGTGTTACAGGGTCAAGGTTTTTTAAATAAAGATATTATGTAGTAATATATAGTATATATAAAATACACATCAGTATTTTAAACGTTTAAATGGTAGTGAATGTTGACTGACACTGATTTGGTTATGGATGTATGTTAATGACAAAAGTTTCACAAAATTAGTGAAGCTGCATTTAAAAAAAAAAAAAAGTGCAATGTACTTACTGTGTTCATACTGTATTGCAAAACACTTTTACTGTTATTGAGGTGGGATACTGGTAAGGTTAGGGACAGGTTTGGTGGTATGGGTAGGTTTAAGTGGTACGGTCCCACATATGGGAGTTTTATTTCCGTGCCCCTGGGAGTACGGTCCCACATATGGGATTTAGAATGTTCGGTGACGTCACATAACTGCCAAATTCAAACTGTGCTTTCGAGCTTTATCTGGCGCTGAGACGCCGCTGCACTTGTCATATAATCACAACTATGCAGTGGTTTTAACCACATAATGTTTATTTTAGGTTACAGACATTTAAATACACATAAGTACTAGTAAAACAATACATTTAGAGTTCGTAAAATACACACGGATGTTCATGGAAGCAGCAATAACAATCCATTCAAATATAATTTGCCACCGTGTTTTATTAATATCAGATACACACAGTGTAAGTAACAATAAAGTTCACTCTATTCTTCTCCCAGTTCACCGGCCACTTACTTACATGTATTTCGGGAGAAATTGATTAATTTACATGCGGTAAATCCAACTGACAGGACTCTTGTAACTGCAGCGCGAACAAACGTGGCTGTGCCCATCTCACGTTACAGATCACGATCAAGCTCATTTAGAACGGTTTTTAAATGACAAAACACACTCATTTACACATATTTGTGAATCAGAATATCAGATAGTTGATGATATGGTAAGCAAGTTTATGAATATTTTGAATCAAAAACTAAAAATTAAATAAAAGCGATCCATACGTCACACAGTGTTATTGTGGCCGCGGTGTGTCACGTGACAAGCATGAAGCGTCACCATAGAAACAATAAGGGGAAAAGTTCTAAAATAAAGGTCGCCTAAAAAAACTCACTCTGGGGGGACAGCTAGAATATTTTAAACTCACCAGTGAAAGGGTTAAGGTGTAAGGGATGGGTCAACAGTGTAATTATAAATGTGATTGCAGAAATGTATTACAGATGCAATTACATGCAGGTATTTTTAAAATATAAGTACAATTTATTACATGTACACAATACGTGAATTCTACTAAATTATTAATTTAAATGTAAGTAGATAATAGTTAAGGACCCTAGATAAATATTCAACCATGTTACATAGTGGCCTCAAAAATGCAAACTCCCCCCCCCCAACTTTCGTTATTGATGTACTTCCATATTTGCTGTGCTACTTAAATGAAGTTGAACTATATTTAATCTAATTTAATCTAGTTCTAGATCTAGTTTAATGTAGTTAATCTAGTTGAACTAGATTTCTCACTTCCATTGTAAGCAATGTCCAGTGTGTGTGTGTCCATACCCTCTTTCTGGCTGCCCGCAGCGCTCTGTTGCTGCAGTAGGGACTGGCTGTAGAGGGTGGGCAGGGCGGCAGCCGCGTACTGTTGGATCCCTGAGTAGGCCTGTGTGAGAGCATCCATGGGTCCGGCCGACCCGTTACTCAGGCCCGTGCTGCCCAGCCCGCCATTCAGAGCTGCCATACCTGAGAGCATGTGAGCAACTTTACATAAAACCCAACAATAAAGAAAAAAGAAGTGCTCTTACTCGTTAGCATTTGGACTCAGGGTGTGTTTCTACAACAAAGCACAACATGACACACACAAAAACAGACAGAACATGAAAAACCCAACGACACACGTGAACAGTGAACGTAACACTCTTCCAAACAGAAGAATCACAAACGTCACGCTGGACATTACATCATAAACAGCACCCACTCACACACATATACACACAAACACAAGATAGAGAAGATACATAATATACTGACCGGCATATGCAAATGAGGAGCGCGGCCTACACATGCAGACTAATGTCACAATAGCAGCATGAAACGATCACCACGGCGACCCTCAGACACACAGAAACATCTGACCAATCACCTTTTTAACCTCACACAGCGGAAATCTACATCTAATTATCTCATTATTCGCGTCAGCAATCTTGGCTGTATTAAAGGGGTTATGGGGAAAACATTAAACTCTTTTAATAAAATACAAATGCATCCTTGGATCCATTAAAAGCAGAACCCCTGACTGCTAAAACAGATGCACATGTGCTTCAGTGAGTAACTCCTGTAAACATATGAGCGGCATAAGCGCAGTCTATGGGAATATATATGTACACACACACACACACACACACAAATTACTGTTTGTTAAGAATAAGGTTTAAAAGGTTTTGAACAAGTCTGCTTTGCTTACAAAGGTATTTATTTGCTTACAAAGGTATTTATTTTTCTTTAGCACAAAATTGGCATATTAGAATAAGTTCCAAAGGATCATATATATATATATATATATATATATATCCACAAAGCCAGTCATAAGTAGCACGGGTATATTTGTAGCAATAGCCAAAAATACAATGTATGGGACAAAATTATCTATTTTTCTTTTATGCCATAAATCATTAGGATATTAAGTAAAGATCATGTTCCATGAAGATATTATGTCAATTTCCTACTGTAAATATATCAAAACTTCATTTTTGATTAGTAATATGCATTGCTAAGGGCTTCATTTGGACAGATTTATAGGTAATTTTCTCAATATTTAGATTTTTTTTTTGCACCCTCAGATTCCAGAATAGTTGTATGTCGGCCAAATATTGTCTTATCATAACATACATCAATGGAAAGCTTATTTATTCAGCTTTCAGATGATGTACAAATCTCAATTTTGAGAAATCGGCCCTTATGACTGATTTTGTGATCCAGGTTAATATATAACTAAACATATATATATATATATATATACAGGGCCTAAAACTAACTTTTTGCCACACCTGCCAATGGCCGGTGACATGATAAAATTTACCGGCCAAAATTTTATTTTACCGGCCATGAAACTCTTTTTGCAAAAACAGGCAGTTATTACTACTACAATGACTAAATATTTTTACAATATTTTTTATTTGTCCTGCTGGTGCATTTTCCCTTTACAGTATAATTACAGTATAATTGAAAGCCATTATTTTTAACATTTAATGAAATATATAACAACTTTTAATTTAAGTGATTTTAAAACAATCTTCACATAAACTATATTATATATGCATAAACTATACATATTAATCTTTATTCAAGCTATAAAAGTTAATCAGCGACTAGAACAGTCTAAGGATTTCTCTTTTTCTTTTGTTCTTTGATTTACATCAATGACAGACTTCAGCAGGTTTCACTTTAAAATCAGCCCCTACATCTAATTATCTCATTATTCGCGTCAGCAATCTTGGCTGTATTAAAGGGGTTGTGGGGAAAACATTAAACTCTTTTAATAAAATACAAATGCATCCTTGGATCCATTAAAAGCAGAACCCCTGACTGCTAAAACAGATGCACATGTGCTTCAGTGAGTAACTCCTGTAAACATATGAGCGGCATAAGCGCAGTCTATGGGAATATATATGTACACACACACACACACACACACACACACAAATTACTGTTTGTTAAGAATAAGGTTTAAAAGGTTTTGAACAAGTCTGCTTTGCTTACAAAGGTATTTATTTGCTTACAAAGGTATTTATTTTTCTTTAGCACAAAATTGGCATATTAGAATAAGTTCCAAAGGATCATATATATATATATATATATATATATATCCACAAAGCCAGTCATAAGTAGCATGGGTATATTTGTAGCAATAGCCAAAAATACAATGTATGGGACAAAATTATCTATTTTTCTTTTATGCCATAAATCATTAGGATATTAAGTAAAGATCATGTTCCATGATTCAGCAGGTTTCACTTTAAAATCAGCGCTGTCTCTTTAAAAACCTGAAGCATATGACGCGGATCTGACACACATCCGATTTTCTCCCAACTCTTTACAGTCATTTAAGACTTTATAACTTAATAATTTTATAACTCATTTAAGACTACGTTTACAAGGTAACTCGCCAAAAGGCTATTATTTGATTCGCTCTTGTCGCTTATGACAGAACAGCTAATCATGATGATCTTGTCTTCAGAAAAGATTATTTTATTCGCTTATGTCAGAAACAGCTAATCTCTTTAAAAACTGGCTGTTGTTTTTACTTCATTGCATTGTTATAATTCGTAAAAGTTGTACCCGCCAACTGGCGACTGACACCGTTACATATACTCGCCAATGCTGATTTTTACTCGCATTTGGCGCTTGGCGAGTGTTAATTTTAGGCCCTATAATTTTAGGCCAAAAATTTGGCCGGTAAATTTTATCATGTCACCGGCCATTGGCAGGTGTGGCAAAAAGTTAGTTTTAGGCCCTGTATATATTAACAGTTATATATTAACCTGGATCACAAAATCAGTAATAAGGGCCAATTAATCAAAATTGAGATTTGTACATCATCTGAAAGCTGAATAAATAAGCTTTCCATTGATGTATGTTATGATAGGACAATATTTGGCCTGGAACTATTCTGGAATCTGAGGGTGCAAAAAATATATATAAATTTGGAGAAAATTACCTTTAAATCTGTCCAAATGAAGCCCTTAGCAATGCATATTACTAATCAAAAATGAAGTTTTGATATATTTACAGTAGGAAATTTACATAATAACTTCATGGAAGTTATTCCATATATAATTGTCTTTTTTAATCAATTTAATGCATCCCTGCTGTATATAAATATAAATTATATAACTATAATTAATAGATAGATAGATAGATAGATAGATAGAGAGATAATCAATTTCTTTAAATATAATTATTGAATGTTATCATTATTGATTTCATATACACTGCCTTTACTTTTAGTGATAACAAATATCAGTACTTAATGGGGGGGCGATAGAGTTCAAATCCTTGTGTCATTAAATGGATTGTAGTTTTTAATTTTGATTATCAAATAATCTGTTAATTATTTCTTAAACTGATAAACTGGATGTTCCTCATCTTGTTCAAAAACTCTCCTTGTGCAAATGATGGTCTATATAATGCATCAGATACATTATTACAGTATAGAGTAATAGAATAAAATATATATTTTTTCTAGCTATGGCAGAAATAAAGAACTGAAAAAGGACACTTAAACTAGAGAATCCCTTGTGGCAACTCATATTCATAATGTAAAACAACACATTAAATCGTGCTACCGTAGAAGCAGTTGTGTACTGTGTGCAGAATATATTTTAGTCCGTGTGTGTGTGTGTGTGTGTGTGTGTTTATAAAGACCGATTCATGAGTATTTACTGACTGGCCTTTTGGCTTGACGGCCTGGAAACTCTGTTAGAGAGAGCTTGATTTATAAAACCAGAAACCTGGCAGAAAGGTCACTGGTGGAGATAGAGATTTTGTCTGCGTGCCGACACACTGACATATACACATGCACAGGCCGCGGTGATCTTTAGCTCGTCTATTCATACTAATTACACGGGTACATTTTATTATAAGATTAGTAGTTCTGGTCTTGAATGCTGATTTGTCAATACAGCATTGCAGTCGTGCTAAAATACACAATGTGGTAACAACTAAATGCAAAACATCTGTTTACAAGCTACTGGCGTAAGTCACAACACCCACAGAAGCCACTATTCAACTATTAACCCTGAGAGATTGTTGTTTCAAACACATACAACTTTTGTTTATTGTCGAAACAAATGATTTTTTTATAGGACCTGAGAGATTTCCGTCCTTCCATTGAAAGTCCATTCCAGCACAACTCATAAACAGTGAGGTTTGTTCTTCTATGTCAAACAATCAGTGTTTGGGAGTAATTAGTTACATGAAACGACATGTACAAAATATATGTAACTGTAATCAGTTACAGTTACTGAGAAAAAATGTGTGATGTAAATTACAGTTACTTTTAAAAATGTTAACCATTACAAAGTGGGGTTACATCTGAATATTTTCACACACACACATACAGATTTTATTCATTTATTTCTCAAATAGCATTGACCTTTCTCTAAAATACGAAGACATCAATGTTTCAGGAGTTTAGGACACAGAATAGGGCACATGCTTATTCGATAACTGTTTTATTTTCTATTTCAGTTTACGTATATGCTTTATTTTTTAAGATTAACTGTTTTTTTTCCCCCAAGGCATTGTTAAATGCCAGTGTTTCCCGCCATAGCTATGCAAACATTTGATTTAAAAACAGTATCATAGCTATTAAACTATCTTTTTATGATTTAAAATCTGTTTAACCTCAGAACGATCTCAAAGTAAAAGTAAAAAGTGCTAATGCCTGCTTTTGTGAAGGCTTTAAACTTAAATTATTATAAGGATTTTGAAAGTCTGACGGTAAGCAGTGTTGAGAACTAGTGTGGATTAACCCCACCTGGTTTAAATGTTTTAGAATGATTAACAGTTAAAAACATGAGTTATACATTTAGAAAAGTAATCCGAAAGTACACTACTTTAATAAAGTAATTGAAATAGTTACACTACTTATTACATTTTGAATAGGCTAACTTGTAATCTGTAACCTATTACATTTCCAAAGTAACCTTCCTAACACTGCAAACAATTACAGTTTGTCTTCCGTATACTATATTTGATGTGTTGTTCATATGTCCGTTGATCAATGTTCATATGTGAATAAAAGCTTAAATAAATCTGTTTATTAAATAAAATCACGTGTCTTCAAAGGACTTGGATTAAATTTGATTCATTTGTATTACTCTATGTAGTTATAAAGCGCCAATGTTTTGCTGGAATGGACTGTCGATAAAAGGACAAAAATCTATCAGGTTTCATTAAAAATACATAGAAGAACAAAAGCCTTATGGGTTTAGAATGACACGAGGGAGATTAATTAGTGACAAAATGTCAATTTTTGGTTAAACTACCCCTTAAAAATGACTATTCTGTCATCATTTATGCGCTTCTACACCTGTATGACACCTGTCTTCTGCAGAACACAAAAGAATATGTTCTTCATCCATTTTTGTCCTTACAAAATAAAAGTCAACTGGACCAAAGCAACATTGGACTTCACTGATGAAAACAATAACAAACACTGTGACCGTTTTTAAAGCATTTTCTTTTGTGTTCCACAGTTTGTTTGTTTTTTAATTATTATTATTACATGTCAGATAGCATCTACTACCTCTTCACGGATAGGTCTAGTCTAGTGCTGTCAAACAATTAATCGCGATTAATCGCATCCCAAATAAAAGTTTTTTTTACATAATATATGTATGTGTACTGTGTATATTTATTATGTATATATATAAATACACACACATACAGTATATATTTTGAAAACATTTACATGTATATACATTTATATATTTATATTCTTATATTATATATAAATATATTTAATATATAAACATAACACATTTTTCTTAAATATATACATGCATGTGTTTGTATTTATATATACATAATTAACGTACACAGTATACACACATATATTATGTAAACAAAAGCGTTTATTTTGGATGCGATTAATCGCAATTAATCTTTTGACAGCACTAGATTAGTCTTAAATCATTCAAACCCCAAGATAAAACAGAGACATATACACAACACACACACACACACACACACACACACACAATAGTGACAAAACAAGTGCACGTCTATAGAAACACCCAGAGCAATGGTTTAGCAGTGTGTTAGCATGTCTGAATGTGTGGAGATGTGTGTGATTGGTGCAAACACACTCACGACTACAAGAGATAAGCTACATTTGTTTTGACTTAGCAAATGGATTTGATCTGATTTAATAATGAGGCATAGACACAGTTTAAATATATCAGCAGGACTAAATGTGAGAAATTCTCGCAACAAACTCTCGCTGAAGCCCAGAGAGATGCCCTCGCTTTGGATGCTGTTTAAAGTAAATCGACTGAAAAACATTCACTATGTATGTGTTTGGGAGATAGCGGGCATCTCTATGAGCAGTGAGGGGCTGGTATGAGGTGATGTTGTATGGATTGGGATGGAGAGGCCGATGGACGGTAGTACTCACTGTTGACGCTACCTGCTAGTGCATTTATGTTATTGAGGCCCACGGTGGCCCCGGCCAGACCCTGCAGTGTCCCCAGAGAACCCAGGGAACCCATCGCACCCATGGTGGAGTTAGCTGTGGAACCTGCTGTGGGGAAAGACAGACAGAGCAGGAAGGAGAGACAGGTGGAGAAATGGAAGAGAGAAAAAAGAGAGATGTTTGAACATACACATACATTTGCAGATGATACTGAAATGGTTAAAGTTACATACATAAAAGCTTCGGTGGAGGTACACAGAGGGAAGGATGCATGGGTGGAAGATTGATTCACTGATAGATTGTAGGGTTGGGTGACTTTGATGGCAGTGTAACATGAAGTTATGTTGTGAATATCGCATTGATTTTATTGCGCAATTTATTAGGCCATTAAGTTTTCTAAAGAGGGTCTCATTAGACTAATTTTGCAATCCATCCTTGTCCTGTAACTTGTGCATCAAGATATATTTTTTTAAATAGTGCCTGTGATTTCTGTTTCTTACTGTGTATTGTTTCATACTGGTGCATGCAAATGAAAAAAAAAAAAAAAATAATAAATGTGATTTTTCTTTGTGGAACGTGTGAGAAAAAAAACATGCATTGATTATAAATTATTTTAATGTATTTTTTTTCTTTTGCATTCAGTATTAATTCAGATTTATACATTACTACGGGTATTTTTCTGTAAAAAAAATCACCCTATTATGACACTGAATATCATCAAAGAACTAGAAATTGTAATTTTTTTTTGCTATATGATGCAGTCCTAATAAAGCGGATAAGGTGGATGGATGGTCAGATGGATAGATATATTAATTAATTCTTTATTCATTCCTAAAGGGAACTGGTTAAAATTGCAGAAAAAAAGACAAGATAGAGACATCAACAACTATAAAGATTATTGCAATCATGACGACAATGTTTTCAGAAAAGAGCAATAAAAAACAAACAAAACATCTCTCGAAACAAAAGAATTCTGAAGCATATACATTTTCCCTCTGCTTCATTTGCATTTTTGCAGTTTGAAAGAAATGTTCGAGTTTCAAAGCAAGACACAAAGATGCTAATCTAACTGGAGAACCATGTGTCACACTTATAAGTGTCTGCTAGTTTCACATTTCATCTTTTCCAAAATGAATGGAGCACGGTTAAAGCCAAAGAGCACAACAGCGTAACGCCACACATATGAACACAGTCTCCCAAACATGATGATGATGATGATGAACGTAAACCATGATGGACGTTATCAAGGAATTACGCAAACAAACACACACATATAAACACGACATGAAAACTTAAGAATTACGATGCAGGACATTCAAACATCAAAGAGAATGGGGAACTCGACTACAACAGATGAACGGACAACGACGCTATGGTGGAAATGATACCGATATCGAAGATGATAATGATGATGATGGGACGGCCTCTGGTTACCTGGGCTGGCCAGGGCTCCCAGGGACCCTGTGCTGGAGGTCAGGGCGCTAGCGGTGGACGGGCTGGCTGAGCTCTGTGCTGCAGCCGCTGCTGCTGCTAGAGTGGCCAGATTCTGCAACTGCAGAGCATTCATACCTGAAGAAAGAGAAAGCGTCAATGTGTGAGTGTGTGTGTTTTGCGCATGTTCAACTAAAGGAACCACATGTGCTACAGAATGCTCTACACGAGCAGGTATTTGTGTACAAGAGACAGTTGAGTTGTGTGTCGAGGCGTTTCGAACTGAAAATCCGATTCTATGCGTGAGCTCGGGTGCATCTACTCCAAAGGTGACTCTAGATCAGTGTGTTTGGGGCACGGCTACATGCAGTGGCCATGACGCCAACACACTGCGGGAAGTGGCTTGCAGCCAAGAAGGACAGAGATTGGAAGTGGTACAACACGAAAATGCACAGCATGTGTCGTATATACACGTAAAATGTATATACTCTATACTATGAGGAAGCACACACACACAGAGAGAAAGAAACACGCACAAGAGACACACAAGACTTCAGAATTACAGGATTTGTTGACACCCTCCTACAAGTCCATAATTTGGTGACCAATGCCCAATTATGGTCTGGTAGTCAGCCCAAGTGTTGGCTTGATGAATGTGTGCAATAAGAGAAGATTGTAAGCACCTATTTGAAAATTAATAAGTATCACGGAGAAGTGACAACCTGAAAGGTGACAAGTACACATCAATGTTTGTCAACTGAGACTGAAAGCAAAGGCTCAAATGCAGGATCTGAAGCCATCTGGGAAAAAAAATGTCTTTGTTTTTCCAGCCTTATCCCTTTAGACAGCACTAGCGTGTAATTTGAATTGGTCAGACAGTGCTCTGGGGACGCCACGGTTGTCTGCCCTCCCAATCCACTGAGCAAGCAAGAGAAGTGCATTAAGAGTCTAATTAGCACATCACAGAAGGTGATTAGAGACAGGAAATCTACCTCTAATTGCAAAACAAAGCCCAGGTCAAGACATAAGAGCAAAGATGATTCCATAATGTGTTACAGGTCCTGAACAGCAGGTTTAAAATCAGCATGAAATGGCTCTCAAGACCCAGTCCACTTCCGTAATGTGGCATTTCCGAAAGAAACGAATACTCAGCAGTGAAAAGAAAGAAAAAATTGGCCAGGACTTGTGAAAAGTGGTCTCAGCCTAGGTGGTTTGAAGGAAGGGTTTGAAAAACAAGAGTGATCTGTGGTTTCACCCAAAAATGAAAGCAGTTTTAACCCTCTAAGCGCCAAAGTCGCAAAATTGCGACAAGACGTCATACTTAATAAAATAGACTGTAGTTCCTAATATGGTGTAATATCTCATTTGTATTCCCTACCACTAGATGGCAGACATGTAGTACTTCGATTCTAGACTAAAATTACGTCACGTTCCTATTCAAAGTGTTCGAGGAAAGTGAGCTATCGTGTCATTGATGCGGAAGCAGTTCAGTTCATAGCGTGTGAGTAAATTGTGAGATTTGTAAGAGAAAATCGCCAAATGGCTAATAAAAAGTTGTACCGTGAGGATGTGGTGCAAATGTTATTCGCCGATTCTGACTCTGAAGGGGAATATTTGCCTTTTGGAAATGACGATCGGTCATCTAATAATCGCGCTTCTCCCGGTACATCTTTGCAGCGCAATGGTGCCGCCGTGCAAGGCGAGAGTGTTCACGAAGCACAAACAAGTGATCATTTCGACCCTTTGCCCAACAGGGATGGGGGTGGCAGGGCAATATCTATTATTTCCTGAATATTACTGATGAACTAATCAAAAAGTAGGCTACTGTTCACATGCGTTTTACTACTATATAGTAAAGTAATATAGTAATAATTTAGTACTTTCTCCTGTTTTATTGTTGGTTTCCTCTTTTCTGATCATTTGGAATGAGGATAAAAAGACAAAAAAAAAACATGCAAATAAGTTCAAACATCAATTCAATATCTATTATTTCCTGAATATTACTGATGAACTGATCAAAAAGTATTTACCGAAATTAAATAATTTTCTAATTTACAGTAGATCTCTATCTTTAAGCCCTTTCAAGCCACAAGCTTTTGAAATCTTGATGTCAAAATCCAGCATTTTCCCAAAAATCCCTGGCGCCTAAAGGGTTAATTATTACATTATAACAAAATATTATAAAGGCAAAATTTTTAATTCTTTTGAGTAATTGTTCACAGTAAAGAATGTTACAGGTCAATTAAATAGGTCATTTCTGAATTCATGGTTCAAGACTTCAACCTTGAATAGTGTATAATATAAAAGAAGCTAGAAAAAGCTTCATTGGATAAGAAAGTGCAGTGTTGGGAGGTCAAAAAGGGAGGTTACGACAGAAATGGACTATGAAATTGAGGGCTTTGTGACCGCCTTTGTGCTTCTGAATAAAGCGGAAAATGAACCATTTTGAGTTTTTGGAACACAAGTGCAAAAAATGGGCATTGAGTATTTGGCACAATGTGAGTTTCTGTGGTTGAGAAAGGCACTTCTGCTAGTGTGTGTGAGAGAGAGATCCATCCATGCAGTATGTTCACACTCTCGGCGTACTGAGCGGAGAGAGAGGTGTCAGGAAAGAGGTGATGCTGGCTCTCGCTGAATGTTCATCATGTGTAATGGAGCTCCTTATGGCTCGTAACTCCACCCACAGCACAGACACAGCAGATGTCAGCTGTATATATCGTCTGCCAATCATAGACCGTTGCCAGGCGACAGATGGAGGGGCCCAAAGATTTCACAATTCAGCCGAGAAAAGCCTTCAAATCCTGTTGAGTTTGAGAGCTCCTGTCGATTCGCACTTCAAGCAGTGTCTCAAACAGACTGATATGTTTATCTGGTCATATTGAGCAGGTTTCTTGCTTGGGTTTATGCAATGGTCTACTTTGAACTTTTTAAATGTTAATTTTTGGCCATTGTTCCACTTCAACAGACAGCAGAAAGAACAAATATATATATATATATATAGTGGGAGTGATGAGGGACGAGGCAGATCGGATCTAAACCTGCATCTCTTGCATGAGCTTCATAGCTCAACATGTGGCCAATGTCCTGCAGAGTGTATCTCCAACCTGCCCCAACACACTTGCTTGGATGTTTCTAGTTAGTTCAGGTGTGTTTAATTAGAATTAGAGCTAAACTCTGCAGGATAATGGTCTATCTGCAGTGGTCTATCTTATAGGGCGTGTTTTTTAGCTACTGGTGTTCCTCAAGTATTAGGATTGGGCCCACTCTAGTTTTGCATTAAACAAAATATTTAAGTGTAACAAATGCATTCATACTAGGGGTGTGCAGTGAAGCCGGTGTTTGTATCTGTATTTGTATCTGTATCAATCACAAAATTATTCGTATCTGTATCTGTATTCGGATAAAACCGGAAGTATAGGCGGAGACTGAACCAGAACTTCGTACAGTTATATATGATAAGACAGCCTATCTTTTTTTCCTAGTTATCACTGAACAAATATGCAGTGTTTAACTAAAATATATATATATTTTTTTATGATTATAACATTTATTTACATATCTTCTAACAGTCGGAGCTGATTTCCTTGTATAGGCAGTGCTTCAAGAGTTAGGCGGTTGTGCTTTGAGCAACGTGAGTTCAAGTCCCAGCTTGGAGACCTTTCATGATCCGATAAATAATTATTTAAATATCTAAATTAAAACATTAAGGGTTCCTACGCAGTTTAGAAATATGGAAATTGATTTAAGTCATTTCCAGGAAATGCATGGACAAAGGCAACTGCAACACTGCTATTTTATTTGCACTTATTTAATTTAGCTACTTCACACACTTGTTACTGGGTTGTAATTTTAGAGGTTTATGTAAAACAACAAGATTTCCTTTGGCTCACCGGTTCCTGCGCAGTTTGAAAAAGTATTTCACTGAAGTAATTTGCAGATCTGGAAAACCTATTGGGGAAAAGAGAACAGAGTATGGAAAAATATTTGTGTTTCGACTATTTGCCCTATTCAGTGTTCTAAAATATAAAATTAATTAATTTCTAAAAATACATTTCTCATACAAGTAGGAAGATTTCATGACAAACTTTTAGTGATCATTTGAACACGACTGAATGAATTCAAGGCGCACATTTTCATTATGCAGAACTTTTTAAACGAGTCTTTTTTTTTAACTTCACTAAACAAATGTGCGTGTGCCACGCAAACCAGCAAAAGATAAGGAAGCAAACATGTAGGCCTAGTAGAAAGTGTATCTGTATTTAAGTTGATTATTAGCCTACTCTTGACAGAGAGATGGTTTGGTTTTTGAGAAACAGATGCGCAGAGACGGCAACATGGCTGTTTGATTGACGATCGCGCTGTGCTTATTCATTCGTGTATCATATCGTAGCCTGTAAGGTTTAAATCATTGCCTTTTATATATACACAAATAGTAGAACGTGTATGAAGTATTATTTTAGGTAATATTACTCTTGCCAAGCTCTGATTTCTGAGAGATGCACGAAGTGGAAACAGCAATGCTGTGTCTGATTTGCGCTCTTTTCATTCATAAAGTTTACATTCATTCACTTCACACACTCATTATTGCGTGAATTTAGAGGTTTGTGTAAAATATCGCGCTGTTCCCCTGGCTCACCTGTTATCTATAGCAAACACCAGACTGGGCCAGCCTCAGCCGAATATTCGGGCAGAATTATTCGTTATCCGTTATTCGTTTTTGAAGCCATTATCCGTGCCTTTCCGAATAAGGTATTCAGCTTCGGGCACACACCTAATTCATACCAATTAATTGTGTTTAATTAGGATTAGAGCTAAACTCTGCAGGATAGAGGTCATCCGGGAGCAGGGTTGGATACCCCTGATGTACGTCAACCACTAGGCTATGGCTATGAATACTTTATACCTAGAAGTTTAATTGTATTTGGCTCATTTGTACAGAGGTAAATTCATATATGGCAAATCAAGAAGTAACCGCATTAAGTTTAGCATCAACACAGTCAAATGTCATTAGTTGAACCTGGTGAAAAGTCTTGAAGTGCCATATTTAAATGTTTAACATGTACATAACAGTCTGTTTGATTTTCCTTTTATGTAAAATAGCAGCTTGCACATTTTAAAAAATATACCTTTCTGTTCCAAAAAAGAAATAAACCAAAAACATTTGGAATGACACATAAGCAAATGACAGAATTTTCGGTTACACTTTATTTCGATAGTCCACTTTAGACATTCTAATAACTACAAGTAACTTTGTAACTACATGTCAACTACATGTCAACTAATTCTCATTAATTTGCAACTACATGTCTACTAACTCTCAGAGTAGACTGTTAGGGTAGGTTTAGGGTTAGTAGAATAAGTTGACAAAGAAGTGTTAGAAGATATTAAGCAGACAGTCTACTAATACTCTACTAACTGCTAGTTGACATGTAGTTGCAAAGTTACTTACTGTTAATAGAATGTCTAAAGTGGACTAAAGAAATAAAGTGTTACCGAATTTTCATTTCTGGTTGAATGGTTACTTTAATCCAGCACTGACACATTGCTGTATATAATCTGTAAGTATAATAACAAACTACTTTTTCCATCATGCTTGACCAATTCCCATTCATTTCCGCAAATAAACCAGTTTGATTAAAAGTCTAAACTAAGCTGTATTGGGAGAACATATTGCTTTAAAAAATGAGGTCCAGAAAATTCAATTGTTATGGTAATGTGGGAATTTCTCGCTCTTTAATTTTATGATGACAGCTGCTGCTGGTTTGGCTCGATGTGAACTTCATTCTCGCTGAGAGGCTGTCACAGATGTACCACTAAACTTAAACGAGGTCTTCCAGAACTCTTCATAATGGTAAACAAAAACACCACAGTCCTGCTCACCCTCTCCACAAGAGCCTCCATTAATGAGGAAGCCACTCTCTGGTGTGCAAAACTGTTGTCAGGGGGGAAGGCTTTAGGAGATAAAGGCACTCATCCTACACACACTGTAAGCCATTTTGGATGCTAATACGTTCTCTTTCTTTCATCCTTAGCAGCTGCAATTAGGCGAGAGCGCGTGCTATAAATATTTCACTTTCCTTGAAGGCCTGGCAGCTTGATAAACAGACCACAATTAAGACCTGACAAGAACAGAGACACATACTGGGAATGTAACACACAAGACAGCGAAAAAACATTGCAAATGGAAAAAAGAAGGAAAGGAAAGTGAGCAAAGAGGAACTTTAATTTTTTGTTGCATCTAGCGTGATGTCGGAGGCATAAAAACTGTCAAAGAGAGAACAACACGCACCTGTCTAACAGCCGGAGTAAGCAGGAGCTCATTGGCAGATGTTGTAAAACACTAATCATATTCCAGAGTGCTAAACCAAGTCAGCATGAAGATAGAATAACATATCATGTTGCTTCAACAAGGAATCCATCTTGTGTTGCTGAATTCTCTGCAGGTTTCTGGTGAATTTGACAGTATTCGTGGCATGAACAAACTGTGATAAGTGGCCTATTTGGATAAGGGTACTTTCATTTTTCCTCTTCTTTGAGAATTGCTAAAGTGAAAATGTAAAAAGCTGAAGACATCTGAGGGTTGATGGGGCATATCATCATGATTTGGTCTACCATAAGCCTCACAGAGCTCAGGTAAGGAGATATGATTGAATGATGAGACAAACTCCTCTTCCAAGAAACAAAAAAAGGTTTTGATGCAAATCAGAACAGGCATGGAAAGAATGGCTTTTTTGTGATCAAGTCTCAGTTCATCATCAAATTCTGACACACACACACACACACACACATACAAACACTTTTTACAAACATTACAAAGCGTCCAGGTGTGCTACACATTGTCAAGAACTCTGCAGCATGTTGAATCTAAACTGAGGCAGGACGAGAATGTTCTCAGCCAAACCTCTGCTGATCCTGGATCTGCTCAGGGTTGAGGTGTCAAACTTTTTTTTTTATGCAATTCATAGCAGGGTTGAATGGTTTAGTAGTGGGGATGGAAGTTTAGTTGAGGATTTACAATGGGGCTAGTTGCGTTAACACAGATCTGAGTTCAGTATCTCACCTGCCATTTGTTGAATACCACTGAACGCTCCTAGGTTACTGGAGGAGGTCGCTTGTTGGAGCAACTGGGAGAAAGAGAGACAAAAACAGACCATTAATGTGTAATCATTATTATGTATTGGCTTATGGCGATGGATATATAAGGATAATGTTTGAAGGAGCTAGTGTTAAATGCTAAATATAGATGAAACATTGTGGTTTGTTTCCATGTTCCATGCTGTCTGGAGTGACACTATAGAGCAGTCTGTCAACAGTGAAGCAACACAAAAGCCTCTGTCTGTTAGGGTGTGTTTTTTAGCTACTGGTGTTCCTCAAGTATTAGGATTGGGCCCACTCTAGTTTTGTATTAAACTAAATATTTAAGTGTAATAAATGCATTCATACCAACAAAATCATAGCCAATTAAAATATATTTGATCTCTAATACACAACATGTGTGCTGTCTAATGCTAAGAGCACTTTATAGTGCAGCACAACAAAAAGTTACCAACAAAATAGTGTGAGGCATCACACATTATTGTGATGCAGCTGGCTAGGACAAAACTCAGTTTAAGGTTTAATTTGTTTTATTTATTGTTGAAAGCTTTAACACAGCGAGGCTGGTTAAAATACTGTGTTAGAAAGGTTATAAGGCAAAATTAATATATTCCATATACATAAAATAATGCTAACTGTGGACTCTGTGGTCTCTAAACACAATAATTTGCGATTAACATAAAACAGTTCTGAGAGTGAAAACCATGTAAAAATATTCAGAGGAACAAAATCATAAAAGACTTGAGGACCACTTCAAGGTATTAGCATCATACATTGGTGCCAGTGAAAACTGTCATGCTAAGAGTCACCCGTCAGTTCTGTTGGCAGTGTGTTGCTGTCCTGTGCAGTTTCTGCACATGAAAGGGAAGAGGAAAGCAGACTCTAAATGGCTCTAGAGGATTAGGATGACATTGAACTAGACCCCTCAGACTGCTTAAAAGCTAAACGTAACCTTAAAATGACAGGGAAGTGGAAAAAGGCAGAAAAAGGAAAAGCAGAATGGTGGGAGAGATGGCCCTGTCCCAATGCTCTTGCATAGTCCTTTAATCCTCACCCACTGTCCTTATGGACTAAAACGCGAGTAAATGTCACCACCATGTTGTATCCTCTTTATATTTAGGAGGATGAAGACGAGCATGAGTGAAACAGGGAATTTATGCATTGTCCTCATCCCAATCCAATTACACAACAGAACCCAAGCTGGGTTCTGCAAGTAAAAACCTCTTTCATTTTTTTCTATAGAAAGAAAGATATTTAATAAAATTGCATAAACCTTTTAAGAAAGACCTACCATGATTGTTAAAGAATATATATGTTTCTATATTAATTCTATAGGTATTGTTTATATAATTTCTATATTTATTTTAAAAACATAATTAAATTTTCACTTGATTAGACCTACATTCTTTGCAATGCACCATGCCATGGGATAAAATGTTGAATTGTGGTGACTGATCTCAGCGCTGGTTGGTTTGGGATCATGGCTTTATTAGGCTTTTTACTATAGATTTTAAAAATGCCAATGAAGAAAACCAATGGGAAAAAATACTTTCGAAACCAAGGCTGTTTAAAAACGGTTCCCTCTCCGTCTGCCTTCTTGAAAGTACAAAGAAAGCTGGAGCGATTGTATTCCCTAATGCAGTGGTTCTCAGCCTTTCTGACTCTATAAGGCCCCCTTTATTGTCCACAACTACATTCGAAGGCTCCGCGACATTTCCTGTTTGTGATTTACTGGAAAAGGATTAAGGATAAGGATAATTAAAAATATGTTTTCATAATTTCTACAAAATATACATATTTTAGAGCTTGGCATAACTAGAACTTGTATATGTATGGCAATAGAGTTTAAAGATTTTTATATTTTATATACATGAATTTCCAGGTTTATAAATCACACTTTTAAACTGTACTGTATATCCTGTTTTTTCTAGACAGTGGGAAACCTGGTTCTTTTATGAAGCAAAAAACTGTTTTACAGGGTGAATTAAAATAAGAAATATCTTGATTTTCAGGTGTATTAGTGCTTGTTTTGTCTCATTTTAAGTCTTAAACCTATCGCAAGTTTGATCTGGCCCCCTAGTGGGCCCTGGTCCCCTGGTTGAGAACCACTGCCCTAACAGCTTCTCAATAGCAGCACTACCACATAAAAATTTTGAGTATGGGGACCGGTTTCGAGGCGAACTTCGATCAAGGCGCGATCGCAGTTTAACAGATGAGAGATTTGGAAAAGGGGTTAAGACTGGCTCAGAGAGAGCAAGAGAGGAGGGGGCGGGGCAGGTGGGCGGAGACAGTGACTGACTGCGGCGGCTGCGCTGGCTGTGCTGCTGGTGGGCGTGGCTGCGTGGGTGTGTCCTCTTACTGCCAGATACTGCGGGGTGAGGCCAGTCAGGCCGGTCAGGCTGCCCCAGGCAGACGCACTGTTCAACTGCTGCATCTGCTGCGCCAACTGCTGCTGCAGCCGCCGCTGTTCCTTATCCTTCTGTGTGTCGGCAAACTTCACCACCATGGGGGAGGAGCATCCCTGTGTGGACAGATTGAAAGAGAGAGGAGGAAAGTGGAAGAGGGAGAGAGAGAAAGAAAGTTAAATATCTAGAAGAGCAATGATCTTATGCAGTGGTACTGCATAAACCGATAATGGCACACAAACACACACACAACCGCTGGAGCGACGGGAGTTCTTGGTGAAATGAGAGTTCTGTGCTGTGCTGCTGATTTTATTTCCCAGGAAAGCGATTTCCTGCTTTATAAAACTATTTCATCATCTGTCTGAGAGAGCGAGCGAGATCTCCCACCCCACAGCCCTCACTGCACCCTACAGACCTGCGCATTTCTGCTTATCTCTCACACGTTCGGTCTCTTTCCCCGACGAAAGCAAACAGACCTAAACATCATGGGGCTGTCCTGCGATGCCCGTTTAACTAAAGTCCTGGGGGTCAGAATATAATGAGAGAAGGGAGTGTGTGCATAGCAATTAATGTGTTAGTTCTTGAAAGGGTTACTCAATCGAAATGTAACATTTTCTCATGATTTACTCAGCATCATGTTCCTCGAAAACAGTTAAAATGTTGAATACAAAAATCTCTATTATAAAAAGAGGTCCAAAAGGGTTAATCTGATGTCTAGCTTACATTTTATTCCAAAAAAATAAAAATATATATGCATAAAGACAAAGACAACATAGTCATTAAGATATTTTTTTTTAGCACTGTGACATTATTTTTATGAGAATTGAGCACATTCTCCACCATTTTTTTAAATATTATTTATAGCATTTTTATAATTACTTGTCTATTTTTATTTTGTAATTTCCATTTTTGTCAGTGGTGATTCTCATTAATTTCTCATTTTTATAATACAACACTTCATTGATAAAGACAAAGACAACATAGTCATTAAGATATTTTTTTTTAGCACTGTGACATTATTTTTATGAGAATTGAGCACATTCTCCACCATTTTTTTAAATATTATTTATAGCATTTTTATAATTACTATTACTTTTTTAATAATATATTTTAATAATATAATTACTAATTCTATTTTTATTTTGTAATTTCCATTTTTGTCAGTGGTGATTCTCATTAATTTCTCATTTTTATAATACAACACTTCATTGTACAAATGCTTTTTTTTTTTTTACGAATCTGCATAATACAGATAATTTACAATTAAAATAATATACCAATGTTATTCTCAATGGTGATTCTAATTCGATTCCAATTACTATAATACAATAATTTATTGTAATATTTGCATAAATTGAAGACAGAACAAAACAAAATACTTAATTTAAATATTTTTTTGTAATTCAATAATGCATTTTTTTTTCATTATGGTAATACAAAGTGGGCTAAGCAAATGTGTTTAATAAACTTAATTTTTTGACATGATTCAAAACAGTTATATTTTTAAGCAAAGCAATGCATTCTTCTTTCTTCTTAATCTGGGACGAAATCTGACCTGGGCATGAGACTCAACCAAAGATGTTCCATAACAAATCGACACAAACCCTCGCTATATTCAAAGTCTTCTCAAGACAAAATTGAAATCATCACAGTAGCCTGAGCAGAAGATAATAAAATTAACACATTACAGAAGACAGACTTTGTGAATGGTGTTCCGTAAGAACATTCAGAAACACCATTACATGTATTAATATCAAAGCCGTTCCTCAGGCAACGGCAGCTAACGCAGGGCAGCCATATGGAGCCACAAGAGGACGAGAGATTGAGACGAGTGCTTCAAGGCAATTATTCTACATCTCTGTCTCTTGTCTCTACCTTACAGGTGCTGATTCACTCTTGATAAATCACTCTGCCGCTTTTATTGTGCTCTCTCTGAACTGCAAACCACAGTCTGACAAAAAAAGATGAAAGATCACAGACCCTCTAGAACGTGAGTGTGTGTGTGTGCGTGTGTGTGTGTGTGTGTGTGTGAGAGAGAACATTTGAGAGTTTCTTGGAGGTGGAGCGCCTCACATCCACCCGGAGCGTTCTTTGGTGTTCCATTCGGAGAGCTGATTTTCTTATTTCTGCTCTCAGACGGAGGGGAGGTAAAAATAAAACTTGTAAGGGTGGGGGGAATGAGATTTAACTCAAGCTGTCAATCGAGTGGTGCCATCGCCGAGTGAACATCTCAAGAGACCTATGAAATCTCATTACTCACTGGCTCTGGCTCAGTCTTTCTCTCCTACACACACACACACACTCTCTCTCTACAGGCTAATGTGAAAGAAGCAGAATAAGGCTAAAATGTTAGCTCAAGTTAACATTGTTAAAATTGGTATCACCTGACTGAAGTTAATCTCACAAAAACATGCCCAGTTCACATTTCCCCCCTTATATGAAGAACCCCCCCCCCCAAGGATAGATTGTGT
>NW_015662942.1:217094-218088 GCF_001515625.1 Sinocyclocheilus rhinocerous
GATTGTGTTTTAGTTGATCCATTGGGTTCTTTTTTTATTTTATTTTGTGTGTTAATTGTACAGTACTTTGGTCTGCATATGCAGATATGTATATGCATAAGAAAATGCTTATTGCTTAAGAAAATTAATACATACAAACTATTTACTTCTACATGTAAAAAAAAATATGTATAGAAGTAATATATTTTTAAAGAAATTAATTTACATTTGTAAGTAACAGAGTAATTTGTTGACTTGCCCTCCTGATTTAAATAAAAATTAAACACTGTACATATAAATAAAAACTATATATATATATATATATATATAAGCATGTGTAGTAAGCATATATTGAAGCCACTACACCCCAAAATAATGTTGTATATACACTTTACAAATTTAATTTATCATAGCTTTTTTTTCCATATTGTCAAGCAAACTGTCAAATGCAAAAAAAAAACGAAAAAAACTAAATAGTCCTTATATATAGGATATTATTGTGTGTGTTTTAGCTGGTCCCTTGGGTTATTTACGTTAATTGTACAGTTATTTCATATTTCTTATTGCTTAAGAAAATTAATACATAAATACTATTTATTTCTATATATTAAACAGAATATGCATAGAAGTCATATATTTTTTTTATAAATTTAAATGTGTAAATAACAGAGTAATCTGTTGTAATAACAAAAAACAAAACAATGTATTACAGTTAGGGTTGGGAATCGAAAATCGATTCCGATTCCAGAATCGGATACTTAAGGTCAGGAATCGGATACTTGTTGTCAAATTAAAATTTCGATTCCTATGCCCTTTTTTTTCCTTCATCTGTGAGGACCGGACCTAGCGATCTGCCAGGACCTTGCTCGCTAATCTAAGCGCTCCAAAGTTTGGCTACATTTGCGATCAGACGGCAAAAAAGCTAAGTATAATATCTCTGATAGCTAAACATGTTGCAAGAGAGGCGTCACCACCAACATGACAAAGCACTTTAATTTAATAGATCATTAAAGAT
>NW_015662942.1:218163-230903 GCF_001515625.1 Sinocyclocheilus rhinocerous
GTACTGGGATAAAAGTTTATAGTTCAGATATAAACTGTGTGTACGATGTGTATGGTAGCGATTAAAATAGAGTAAATCACCTTTTGAAAGTAATTTGACACTTCAAATGAAGATTGATTAATTACATTGTTATGCCAGTAGGTGGCGAAAAGGGGCTGTTAAACTGTATTTGTCTTTGAATCATACAAGATATTCGTTCAAGAACACTGATTCATTCAGTAATGAAACAAGTACATATTGAGTGAGTCATTTAATCATTCATTCATAAATTACATGCCTGTTGTAGCCTGTTGATTTTTGTTCATGGTATTCAGCTCCAATAAATGGTTTGCAAAAAAAGAGACAGGATAAATGTTTGATATCATTATTTAATCACATTGGAATCGAAACTGGGAATCGAAAAGAATCGGAATCGATAAGCAGAATCAGAATCGGAATTGATAAAATTCAAACGATACCCAACCCTAATTACAGTACATATAAATAAAACAAATAAAATACACTTTAATAAAATGACACATTTTTAAAATGTAAATAAGCATATACTGAAGCCACTATAGCACAAAATAATATTGTATAAACAATTTACAAATTGAATTTATCATAGTTTTTTTCTCATATTGTCAAGCAACAATGCAAAAAACAAACAAACAAACAAAAAAAAATCTAAATAGTCCTTATATTATAGGACTATTTTATATATAGTGCTTCTATATATATATATATATATATATATATATACATAATTTTGTGTTCGTCAAATCATTTCGGTCTGATGTTTGTGGTGGTTATTAAGGATTCCTGTTAACCTTTCACACCAGACATGAAAATGTGTCATTTGTGCTTGTAAATAGAGCAGTCTATTTATTTTCCTTTGGCTGACCAAATAGTAATTAGGCTTGTCTTTGCACCAAACTGTTGTAAACCACAAAAACCTCACAGGTTTCATAAATCTCAATATCACAGCATAACTTGGATTAACAAATGAATAATTAATAACTAATAACAAATTATACAACTACTGTAAGTATATCCAATTGTACATGGATACACACATTACACTCATGTACAGTTATTGTTTTATCATAGAAAATTTAACAATGGAATATATTTTTGCTCTGCAATATATGTTTGTATATATATATATATATATATATGTATATATATACTTTATTTATTTTTATATATATTTTGTTAAATTTTAGAGAGATATATGACCTGGGTTGCCATGCACACACTCCCATGAAATATACAGGCGTAAATGAGCGTGCATCTGTGGAGAGACACACATACACACACACCACAAAAACACAGTAACGCCATCACAGAGATAAAAAGAGACAAACATATCAAACGAGATGAATGTCCAGGGAGACTATTGCAAACCACAGCACTGAAAACAACCCTTTGAGACGACACTAAAGGAGCAAGGCTGCTCGCGACTGTGTGCGTGTACCCAGGCGCATGCATGACCACCCTCTGTCATATCCGTTTTCATTAAGTCATGGCATTCAGAAAGGCCACAAATTCCTCGGTGTGAGGGGAGGGTGGAGAGATGGCCGAAAACAAACAACAACTCGACACAATTTACTCACTCTCATCTAAACCGGGTAATTACTTTCCCTTTGCAAAAAAGATGTGGCAAAAAATGCCTATTTGGACACATACTGTGCAAAAAGACACAACAGAAGCACCCTGAAGCGAATGGTGGATCATTTATACATGGTCAGCTGGATGAAGGATAAATATATTTGTAAATTTAGCCATGAATTGATAATTACAGACCTTCAGAGGCTTGACAAAACAGCTTAAATCCATTAGTGCCAGAGATGTCTGATTGGTTAATAGGTGGTCTTTAAACACCGGGCGTTGGTGTTAAAAACTGAGTGTATGCAAGGGTTAACATGCAATGGGAAATTCGCAGAGAGTGGTGATATGCGTGCGCAAACCCGAAGTCGCACACACACAGGCGAATAGTTAGGGCCCTGTATTAGACAGCTGTCAGCACCCTCTGATTTGGTGTGTCAGAGCTTTGACATTTTGACAGGCACTGAGACGGACTGCTAAACTCTAAGAGCAGCACGCCGACATTTTACAGGGCAAATACAATGCAAGGGACCATTGGAGGTCTGTTATTAAAGCGTCTGCGACATCGTCACCGTGAGACCCATCTGCTAATGGCAGACTGGTTGCGCGGTGGGTGCGGGGGGTCCTTCTTAGTTTGACCCGTTTGGCCAGGGGTGGTTTTGGCAATGCCTGACAGTAATAACAGGGAGCGAAGAGGCACTTAATATGGTGTTGAAAGTTCTGCAGAAAAGTTAGTGACTGAGGGAAAATTCTGTTTTAAAAAAATGTTCCATCTTGTTCAACTTCATAGGGAAAATATTAGAATCTGTACAAGTTTGTAATACTGGTCGCCAATTCAAACAGAAACGAGAGAGAAAAAGATAGAGAGAGTAAGAGAGGCTCTGTTCTTAAATCTCATAAGCTTGCCTAGGCAGCATCCTAAGTGAAATAAACATTAGCATGTTAAGCTAACAACCATATTCTAATAAGAGAAACAAAACAGAGAATCCAGAAAACGGTGAATGTGGACACATTAGCATTCCGCTAAGCTAACAACAATACTCTCACAAGAAGTGGTCACATTAGTGAAATTTTGCGAGGAAAAAAGGTCCATTGTCCATTATAAATAGTGTAGCAACTAGTGCAGTTCCAAACTAAGCAACTTTTTATTGTTTAACATGTCAAATTTATATGTTCAGTTTTAACAAACTGGAATTTGATGCGAAACACAGTAGACTTTAATAGTGTTAAACATTAGCATGTTGCTAAGCTAACAGCACAACACTAATGAACAAAACAAAAACAAAAAAACACAAAAACTGGGTAAAATAGTTCACTTTAATTAGACATAACTAGGGCTGGGTTTTGACACAAATTTCACGATTCGATTCGAGTCTCATTCAGAAGCTTGCGATTCGATTCGATTACCAATTCAATTCGATTCAATTCAATATAGATTATTTTGGATATATATCAGGTACAGTACTTGCCAAAACTAATACAGTAAAATATACATGAGAGTCATTTGGTACATTACTATAATATTGAAGGTAAAAATTGACTGATTTGTAAGCTATACAACTGCTAAAATTACACTTAATGAAGTTTTTAAAATAATAAAGTTATAATTACATAATAATATTTCTACTTTAATTATTATTATTTTTTTTTTAAATATAAACATTTAAATGGTGGCTGTCATAAAAAAATGATGGATTTATTCAAACATAAATGAAACATTGAAGAACAGTCAAATTTATAATGAATATGTTATATGGTGCATATATTTAGCAAAATACCGCTCTCTACAGTTTATTTTTCTATCAATAATGAGTTTATGGTCACCGAATATGTTTTTTCTGAGGTAAATGTGACGTTACATGACATATTGTTTACAAGCCATTATTGACATCTTTGCACGGCAGAAACACTGATTGAGCGATTACATAAGACAGGATATGGATTGTAAAGTTGTACTCTTTCTTTTAACTTACCTTCGGATGTTTAGACATGTTTATTTTGTGCTGAAACTGGTATTAATGTGGAGGAGATGATCAGTTCACGTGCGCCTCACGCTGCCACTTTTATTGAACTGAGGCGCGCCGTGCTACAGCGATCTGTCACTCCACATTAAACAGTGCCAAAACGGCATTTGTTTAAATACTGCAATACAATGGACAGGATTTGAAATCTGAGACTTTGTTTCATATTAAAAATACCAAAGCACAATGCTTATTGCGATATATTGGATGGGAGGTGCCCTTCAATGTTCCGTCCATTAACTGAAAACAGGCTAGAATAATCGATTCTTGGGATTTAAGAATCGATATCGTTCCGTAAAAATGAGAATCGATTAATATCGAGATATCAATATTTTTTACCCAGCCCTAGACATAACTACTTATTTTAGATACTTTGCGGTACTGAATAAAATATTTTTGTATCAATGTCATATATATCTTTCATCATTTTGGAAGAAAGCCGCTAAGCTAACAACAACACTCCAATAAGTAAGCGCAAATTAAATTTGTTACTTTTAATCAGACATAACTACTTTTATTGATGCTATGAGATGCATTATATTTAGAACAGACATTTCTTACTGCATTGTATGCTATCTTGGACGGATTTTTTGACACTGCATTATGAAATTATCTTCCTCTCAAAGTGTACATTACAATTTGTTCAGAAGAAAGTTAGAAGAACGACCAAAAGAAAGCATCTTCTGGAATAACTTTTCAAACCCTTAAAATGCTGCCTACGTAGGCAGCTCACTATGTTTTGGAAAAGAGCAGAGATAGAGAGAGGAAGAGTGTGAGAGAGAGAGAGAGAGAGAGAGAGAGAGAGAAGACAAGGGTACAGTACCTCCATGGTTTGAGACTGATGCATGGCTTTGATTGCATTCTGTGCCATAGCCCTGGTAGAAAATGTGACAAATGCACATCCTGCAGGAGGGAGGGGAGGGACGTGGGAGGGAGGAGAGGAGAGGAAGGAGGAGAGACGAGAGAGAAACAAAACAAGACAAAAGGGTTGGACAGGTTGTTATAAAGCCAAAAAACAAAGATCGTACAAAGAACACAGCAGACAACAGTGCTATACAGTTGCTAGAATAGAACAACCAACATTCAACATTCAGCTTCAGATAAACATTCAACATTCAACATCTCAAAATACACACTCAACAAAATGTCAGCAATGGATATCAGTTCTTTAGTTTCGTTTGGTGTGATGGCTTGGAAACTACAGTATAGGGCTGTCAAAAAAATAATAATTTGAATTTCGAATATTCATCGAATTTAAAATAAAGGTCCACATCTGAATGCAAAAACGTTGCATTCGAATTTTAGGTGTGCGTCAGGCAGCCTTATCAGTGGCGCACAAAATGCGACGACGATGTAAGTGTCATTGCATTTTAATGTTTTTGTTAACCTATCCAGTTGAACCCACTAGATGCGGCGCTGCTGCGTTGTTCATTCAAAATATTGCAGAAAAATAGAACAATCAATGCGGGGAAGATGTTGTTTACGTCAAAACCGAAAACAAGCCGTTCACACAGAATGCATATTTATCGCATTTTCTAGAGGGACATCTATCAACGCTGCACTCGCATCTCGCACAAGAGAGACGCATGTTTAGAAAGCCATGTAAAATTAATGCAAGTTCAACTTTTAAAAAACATGTCTCAAGACTTTATGGCGGTTTTCCCCAATGCATAATATTTTTGTTTGATGCGCCCTCTTGTGGCCTCAGGAGAGAAGCCAAAAGCTTCTCTCTCCCCATAACTGAAATTATGCCTTTTAAATTTGAATATAATTTGAATATTGATAATATTTACGTAAAAAATTTGAATTTAGTTTTTCAGCCATTTTGACAGCCCTACTACAGTATGCAGTTAGAGTGTGTGGCTAGTTTCATCTCTCACACTCACACACACATAAATTGTGTATACATGTGGGGTTACTGTGATACCAAAAACTGTAATTGTTAATACCAATTCAAAATTTTGAAACCACAACAAAAACTATAACATGATAACGGAAAATATGTTATTTAAAAACTTAAACAGTAATATTAAAAATACATTTAATGTTTAGTTCATCCAAAACTTAAATTCTGTTACAATGTTTTCATTAACTTATTGAAGCTTGAAAATTTTGATAGAATGGCATTTCAATGGAGGGACAGAAATCTCTCAGGCTTCATTCAAAGGTATCTTAACTTGTGTATCGAAGATGAACGAAAGTCTGAACGACACAACAGGTTTGTGTAAATGTTAATTTTCATTTTTGGGGTGAACTATCCTTTTAAATGAAAACAATTTAAAATAAATTTGAACATGAAATGTAATGCTTCAAATTATTAATGGAATTATTCAAGCAAACAAAGAAACAAATCAAGAGCAGTGAGTGATTTTCCCTTTTTTTCTTCTTCTTATTGTTTATTATTATTATCAAAATTGTGGCACATCCCATAGACTGAATGTAAACTGCAAAGCCAAGTATTTTTATTCAAAATTATTTTAATACTAACTTTGTACCTAAGTATCTGTGCTACTGATATCCCCACCAACCCTGTTTCATTAATATTCCGTCTGTTCATAAATATGTAAAAACACACCCAATTTCTTTCTTTTTAAACAACTGTAATCAAGGCGAACAATCCCTGGAGGGGGGTGTGTGTTTCGGGAGAGCTTGCAATGGCATCTGGGACAAGAAGTCTTGGAACCGAAGCGGTGCAAGCGGGAGCCAGAAGAACAGGCCATATGGAGGCATGCTGGGGGAAAACGCAGCCCTGTTTGAAGAGCTCTACTCTACTGTGCAGTCCAGCACATTTATACATATGGAGGACACACACATGCGCGCATGCATGGACAGTCTAGTTAATGGGTTAACTACTTCTCACACGTCTACATATGTGAATACTCTGAGATAGAAGGGAAAGAATGGAGGAGAGGAAAGAACAAAGACTTGGCGTCCTGTCTTTTCGTAAATGGTTCCTTTTAAATTTGGAAACTCGATTTACAATGTGATGTGTGTCCAAGTGTTGTTGGCTAGAGTAACATGGACATGCTGGGCAATTTCATATTACTTTCTCTCTTTTCCTACTGCAACATTCTCATGCTGCCATAGAGAATGATGGGAAATGCAGTTTTTCGCATAAACCTGTCAAGTCATAAACTGACTAAATAAGCAGTACTTTCTGGAAAACGTTATCATTATTCGTCCTCCACAGTACATAAGTTGCACACAAAATACAGTACAGTCAACATTCACAATTATATATGAAAAATACTACCACATTTCCACCTTGATTCATTTGAACATTTTAAATGTCATGTGTCACATGGTGTAACCACAATTTTCCTACACTGTGAAAAAAAAAAAAATAATATTAATAATAAATAAAATAAAAATAAATATATATTTTTAAGGTAAACAATACTTATTTTACAAATATCATGAATTATTAATTAACAAATATTATTTTTTTGTTTTGGGGGAGTTGCACCACATGACATTTTACAAATTGAAGTAACCATGATTTGTCATAAAAAGGCCAAATTATTCAATATTTTAAAGAGACATATCTAAAAAAATGTTGCATCTCTTCCCACCTCCCAAACAAATAATATCAATACTTATTTTAATTCAGAAATTATATTGTATATCTGCTGGCACCGTCTACCTGCTCCAGCGGACATACCTTTACTCTCTCCTTCTCATTAGCATCACTCTATTCACTATCGCTCTGATACAACCTTCTTTCTGTCTTCAGAGCGGGCGAATCTGGCCCCGGCGAACCGGAGCATCACCACAAGTGAAAGCGGAATGAAAGGCTGTTTATTTTTAGAGTTGTTTAATTAGCCTCATCATTAAAGCAGTTTTGGACACTCTAAGGGTGATATTTGTGAGCACTGGCAGGGTGCGAGACTCTAGAGAAACCGTCTCGTGGGGGAGAAATGCGGAAAAAAATTTCTCTTTCAACTCTCAAAGTCCGTGTTTTTGCTGACCTGCGACTGCAGAGTTCATTCATGGTTCGAACGAACTGTGATCTGTTGAGATAAGAAGCTGTTAACGAGGAGACCGAATGAAAGAATTTCCAAGGAAAGCGATTAATTATTCTTATTATGCAGCCCTCTGGAATACTTGATGGTGATTGGTCAATCGCAGCATTCTGGGGTCAATTTCTTTTTGGTATAATGAGCGCAAAACGGCATAATTGTCCTAGTCAACGGATTTCCTCTGCTAGTCTCATACCATCTTTTTCATGTCCATTGATTTAAAGGGGTCATATGATGCGATTTCAAGTTTTCCTTTCTCTTTGGAGTGTTACAAGCTGATTGTGCATAGATAAGATCCCTGAAGTTGCAAAGACTAAAGTCTCAAAACCAAAGAGATATTCTTTATCAAAGTTAAGACTCTGCCACGCCCCCCTAAAACGGCTCATTCTAACACGCCCCCACATGTCTACCTCACTATCTGGGAAGATTTGCATAACGCCGCCCAAATGTTCACGCAAAGAAAGAACGCGTGGTTTCAGTAACCGCAGTTAGTGTTGAAACAGCCATGTCAGGGAGACGCTAATAATGTACAGTATTTGAAAAATAATGTGTTTTTTGAACATTAAAGCATGTCAACATATTCTGTTACACCAAATACACAAAATAATGATCTTTAAAAAAGCATCATATGACCCCTTTAATTAATGCTTAGGTGTTTTTCTTGCAATAGTGACCGTCTGATTGTAAATTTTCCCTCACATATGTCGTAGTTGTGGCAAAAACAACACAATTACCTGTCAGTGTCATTAAAAAAAGAGAATGAACGAGGGCGATATAGAGGGAAAGAGAGAGCGAAAGATGAGTTTTTTGAAGAAAGTGGGGTAGCTCCCAGGGCACTGCGCTCGCATGTGGCCTGATCTATATTTTATTAATAGTGAAGTTCAATGATGATTGATAGAACGCTTTAATAGCAGCACGAGAGCGCTTTTAAAGTAGTCCTAGTCCATGGGTTTACCATACACCTCTTTTACGTACACATTTGCTCATCTATTTATTCATCCAATCCTTTTTTATGGGAGGGGGTGGTAGTTTCTCTCATAGAAGCATTTCAAATATATCTCCAACCATGAGCTCAGGGAATAAAGTTAATCTCCTGTGGAATTAAAATATTCATGAGAATAGGAGGAAAAGACGAAAAATAAGGACTGCGGAGGTGTAGCGCGAATGAGCGGAGGATGGAGGGACGACTAGTGGAGTGGATGAGGAGGATAAACGAGTGATAAAAGATAGCTGTATGCGAAAAGCAGAGCATTGTGGGAAGTTGGAGGTACGCTGTAATTCCCTGCAGGTTACATCAAGATGGGAAAATCTTCAACACTTATCATGTACCACATATATTCCCGTAATTCTGGAGGAAATCGAACATCCTTAAACACACTGTGAAAGACTGACTTTGCTAAATACAGACCTTGATGGCTAGAATGGTGAAACCACTAACTAGTATCTCTCACTGCCATGTTTGATCAGAATGTATGCATATGTCTGCAACAAATATCCCTTTAATGAAGTATAAAAACACAAGCATAATAATATATCAAACATGTGCTCCATATAAAGAGTTGCATTCTACACTTTTGTTGCAAGTCCAAATTAGTGTCTTGCACCAAAAACACTCATAAATAGTTTTTTTATAAGCATTTCCCACACTCTTTATAACTAAAAAGGTTGATTTTGCTACTGCACCTTTAAGACATCTATATTTAAATAAGCCCTGATATGATTTGCTAAATGTCAAACTGCTGTAGTTCCAACCCGATCTCACAGAATAATGTACGTATTTTACGAGCTGTCGATTTCGTACGAGTTCATATGATGTGAAACGTACAAAAGAAATGTACGGTTTGAAAAAAATCACCCATAACCCCACCCCTAAACATAAACATCACTGCGATAGTGAGAAATGAGATTCCACCGTTTCGCCAAAACGTACAATAGTTACGAATTGCCATGAGATTGTGTTGATAGTTCACATTGTTGTTCTCAAGGAAAATTCTGTCATTAGTTACTCGAAAATTCTGTCATTAATTACTCACCCTCATGTCGTTCTAAAACCCTTAAGACATTTGTTCATCTTTGGAACACAGATTAAGATATTTTTGATGAAATCCGAGACCCTCCATAGACAGCAACGCAACTGACATGTTCAAGGCTCAGAAAGGTAGTAAGGAATTTGTTAAAATAGTTGTGGAACTCTTGTAAACACGTGTCGACGACTGACACAGAAGAGAAGAAATTGTTGAATAAAGTCGTTATTTTAGTTTAGTTGTTGATGGGCGGTCATATGTTAATGAGCTTATGGTTGTGATGTCACAGTTGTGATGTCCAGTCCGTTCACATAAAAAGTGAAATTCTGTGTGACGCAAAACAATCACCACCAATCGGAACATATGTTTTGTTTACTATTTAGCTACATGGAAAGCTGTATTGGACCAATGAGGTTTCAATGTGGGCGTGGCTACCCATCGTGATGCGTCATTGCTTCGCATTTGGTTATCTCACAGTGTTAGTTTCAGATTTGCGTTGAAATGTTATTTCAAAAGAGCAAGAAATATCCTGTTTTTCATCATGTTCCCTTTAAAAATTTAAAAAGAAAAATACAGTATGTGTCTCACCTCGGCTGAGTCCGTCTGGTCCCCTCAAGATGCGACACTCCTCGATCTGTCCGAAAGGAGAGAACATGACCCGGATGTCATTCTCGTTGCATTTCTTCGACACCATGCCGATGAACAGCTTTCTATCCTCCACCGCTGAGAGAAAAGAAGGGTAGAGAAAATAAATGTGCCCAACGTGTGGTAAAAAAAGACGTTACGGCTGCATATGATCAATGTCTCATTAGCACATCAAGCCCAGACACACACAACCGCAAATTTTCGCTTGGTTCTCTTTGATCTTTTCTTTCATTGACCCGAGCACACTCTTTTGCCCGTAATCTGTGTGTGCTGCCTTCTAGTCCTCCTGGGAAGATCCTATTTATGAGCTCGGAGGCCGTAATTATGATGTGATGTGCATTTATGTTGGAAATAAAATGGATGTGTTGAGTAATTTCATTTTTATTTCTCCCCTTTTCAGTTCACCATAAAGACAGAAAGCTCTTTAGCGCTAATGCACCAAAATGAAGAGGAAAAAGGTGCATTAGGTGTGTAATTGATGCTTTATTTGTGTTTTATGGTAACACTTTAGAATAGGGGTCCAGAATAATGCATTAGTTAAGCATTAATTAATGAGCTCCCTAAATGGTAAGTTAATCATTAATTACTAGTGTGTTTGTGCTCAACTAATGCTTAATTGTGAACAAGTTAACCATTAATTAATGCTTAACTAATGCATTATTCTGGACCCCTATTCTAAAGTGTTACCTGTTTTATCATTCTTGTGCTGCCACAGAGAATGATGGGAAATGTAGTTTTGCTACTCACCTCATTAACCGGCTAAATGATTAGTGTTTTCTGGCAAGCTGTAATGCTATTTTGTTTATCAACAGTAGATAAAATGTGTACAAACTACATTGGACGACATATGGAATACTCCACAAATATCAGTGGAATTGGAATTTCTTTATTTAATCTTTTGGCTAATTTGAGTTTGCTTTCAGCTTCCTATAAAAACATACAACTTTCAGCTCCATTTAACATGTTACGACGTAATATTGTGAATATGTATGGAAACACAGTTCCAACTTAAATTAAATGAATGAATTAATAAATAAAATTGTAGCAAATAAAATAAAATGATAAAATAAAACAAAGTAAAATAAAATAAAATAACTGCAACTTCATATCCCCCAATAGTAATTTTAAATCTTACAGTATGACTTTGTGTATTAATCATAGACCTTCTATGATGCAATATTTTTACCAATTTCAAAGACATGTCGATTTTATTTATAAATGCATGTGTGAATTATTACAACAAAATAGGAGCCCATATGGAATACTGCACAAATATCCAAAAATAAAATAAAAAATGAAATACAATGGAATGAAATAAAAGAAATGAAATAAAAGCAATGAAATAAAATAAAATAAAATCCCCCAATTGTGGCTTTTAAACTTGGAATGTTAATTTCTGACTTATTTTTACCATTATATCACAATGATCACAATTAAATTTTTAGAGGTAGAAACAGATTTCCATACAATGAATAACATTCCGACACCTTGAACGCAGTGAGAGAAAAAGCAAACCTTTAGATGTTTCTAATCTGAAATGTTCGGCATAATGGGAAGAGGACTGAACAAGAAGGAAATATTAAAAATACATATGAAATCATATATTCGGTGACAGTTTGCAGTTGTGTGTTTGTGCACGTTTGAGTGTGTGTGAGAAAGAGAGCAAGAGAGAGGCAACTGTAATCCAATTTTTTTTTATGAAGAATGTGTCAGCTCTTACCGCTGGGCGGCCGATAAGCAAGCCGCTGCACTCTGGGAAATCGATAGCTCACTTGTTTATTTTGCTGTTTGAATTGTTTGTGCATTTAACAGAGACAGGATGAGCCAGCGATAAGTGCTGTTTCAATGGCTTCGCCTTTACGCACACACAGTGTCATATCAGAAGATTAACCGCACACACAGGAGCAGGGTTCTCAGTTTGATGGGTTGCAGTGTTCACTAATGAGCTTTGCTTACAGTGAACATCTGATATAACATCATCTATGTGAGACGTTTTATGGAGGGTCACATCTATACAGTGTTAATTTTGACAGCAAATTTTGATTTAGTTTTAGTCATAGTCTTTTGACTAAAATGCCATTTAGTTTTAGTCATATTTTAGTCATCTGAATTGTTTTTAGTTTTAGTCGGCTAAAATCTAATGGGTTTAGTTATATAGGCTAATTATGCATTCTTTATAGCAACTTGTTTACCATATTCTTCATTCTTTCAAGCAGACATATTTATTTCTATAAATAAATTTAGATTAATCTTTAGGACTACTAAAGTTTTTCAATCAAGAGCAGTGCGTGATTTTCTGTCTTTCTTTTGTTGCTTGATTAACATCAATGACTCGGACAATAGCAACTAAATTAGGCTGCTATCCCTTTAAAACCGAATGCACAGCTCCGATGGATGCAATGGACTGATACACGTTCTCCCTACTGTTTACGTTCACTTAAGAC
>NW_015662942.1:232195-257339 GCF_001515625.1 Sinocyclocheilus rhinocerous
TTTTCAGTCAAGAGCAGTGCGTGATTTTCTGTCTTTCTTTTGTTGCTTGATGAACATCAATGACTCGGACAATAGCAACTAAATTAGGCTGCTATCCCTTTAAAACCGAAAGCACAGCTGCAATGGATGCAATGTACTGATACACGTTCTCCCTACTTTACGTTCACTTAAGACGTAATCAACTTTGTTACCTTGAATACTCATCAAAACGGACAATTCGACATCATTTTGCGTGTAATTCTCCATTCATGCGACGCAAGAGAGTACTCGCGCGCTGTGCGACGCGCTTTCTGTGTGTGTATGCTTCAGTGTCTGCGCTCAGAAAACCCGACCGAATTGAGCTCTCTCTTGCGTCGTCAGATTTATTTATGTGTCTGCTCTTCTCTTACTCGCCACATATTGATATTTTTGAACGTTTTATGCAACGTGCAGCAAGTGTATTTTAACTTATGTCCCGCCGGTTCATATGTACGCATCTAACCTCTTATGCAGCAGATTTCTGAATGAATTTCTTCCCAAATCGTCCCTCCCTAACATTTTCGTCTCGTTTTTATTCGTTGACGAAAATGTCAATATATTTTCGTCATAGTTTTTGTCATTCAAAAAAGAGTTTTAGTTCGTTATCGTCTCGTTGTCGTCAGTGAAAAAAATGTCGTTGACGAACATTATGACGAAAATTATTCGTCAACGAAATTAACATTGCATCTATAACATCCCCGTCACTCAGAGAGACAGACAGACACGGATCCTTTTACACTGACAAGCAGCAGAGCCTAATCTGACTCTGAAGAAAATACATGAAATGCTATTCGCACACCATTTTATTTTCATAATAAGTCATTTTAGAGGCAGAACGAGTTATTACATTTTGATGAAATATTACAACAAATGTTTTTCTTTGGAATAACATTCAGCAAATCAAATACAATAAGACCAATAACTAGTATTAAGAAAGTTATTATCCATTGACTTGTAAAAAAATCAATGGATACGATTTTTGGCAAATAATTCTGTTTCAAAGCAATTCGGGTATGGATCATCCAGTCTGACAGATTGGTTCAAGAATTGACTCAAAGAAAAATAAACATTAATATGGCTTGCCAGCAAGTTGCTCTACACAAAAGCAATTTCTAGCTGATGAAATATTTTAGCTGTTATGACCCCCTATGACATAATATTTTACTAATATCCAAGACTTTAAAACATCATGAATTATTTACAAATACATGTGTGAAATGATTATTATTTTACAACAGATTTAAACAAATATTTACAAGATATTTAAATTTTACTACACAAAATTATTATAATTGATACAACCATTATACAATGTGGGAGTCAGTATGATTTATTTATTTATTTTATAAGAAATTAATACTTTCATTTAGTGAGGATATATAAAATTGGTTAAAAGTGGCAAATTATTTCACAAAAATAGATAAAAGCGGTACTTTTGAACTTCCCATCAAAAATTCAAATAAATAAATAAATTGTATCATGATTTCCACACTGGAAATAACTGAAATCAAATCAGCATATTAGAATAATTTCCAAAGTAATGTGACTCTCAATACTGGAGTACTGGCTGCTGAAAATTAGGATTTGAATCACACAAATAAATTCCATTTCAAAATATATTAAAATAGAAAACATTTATTTTAAATGATAATAATATTTCACACAAAAACTGACCCACATTTTTGAACGGGGGTGCAAACTTTGTACTACATTAAGCATATCTCTCTTTTTTGTTTTTCTGAAGGTAGGTTATGTAGTAACATAGGTGTTATAGTTACATCATCATTCGGCTCTCAAGTCTCTGGAAATGTGGGCCCCTGGCCAAGCACCAGCTCCCTTACAGTGGACTTCCTAACCACATCTATAAAATCTTTTTGTGAGCAATATGGCTTATGTGAGTGTGTGTATATGTGTTTGGGTCACTGCCAGGGCACACACTTCAACTATTCTTGGCCCGCGGCTCTACTGGGTTTCAATAATTCATCCATCTCCCAGTCCCTCACACAAACACAGAGACAAACCCCCAGAACAAAGCTACAGTCGGACGACCTGAGAAAAATAAGAGACGCATACAGACACTCACCATTTGATTTCTCACTGTCTGCGGGCTTCATCTGTATGGGATGGTGCATCTGAAACACAGGACACACACGGGTTACATTTACACAAACACGGCACATTTACTACAACACACTCATTAACGCTCACGCCAGCACATAATCAAGCTCGTCTCACTGCCGGCACTGATGTTCTACATTATCGCTGTAATCTTGTTAATGTGTCGTCATTTTTTCCGCTGACTCTATTCTTCATCTCGATAGATGCTAGCGGAATGAAGACGTACGCGTGATGAAGGTGATTTGTCAGCACTTTGCCGATGAAATGTTTATTGCGTTCCATCTTTCTTTCGCACACACTTGTTCTTGTCTATCTCTAGTCAACGATTTTTGGAATAATTTGCCGTACGCATTCTGCCATTTCGTCTGCACAGCTTTTCAATTGTGAGTCAATGTGCAAACCTGTCAGATGTCTTTAATTTCCCCAATATACATTATCTCTCACCACATTTATGTATTTGGTCTAAAATGTCTCACTGCAGGGTTATTTATTTTCTCCAATCCTTTTCTCAAAATATTTCCTTTTCTGAAATATATATACATCACTTGCACATTGCACACACATTATAAAATTAATAAAATATAATTAGCATTAATAAATTAATTATACCTTTTAAGAAACAGATTTATGAAAATGATATTTTGACCTAGAACTGATGCATGCACATAAATCCAACTTATAAATTAATCATTTTGACAAATATTTAACAACATAATTAGGTATTTGTTCTAAAATAACAAATACTACTACTACTATGACTAATAATAATAAATTTTGACCAATCAGATGACCAAACAAATATTTCATCATAAATAAATAAATAAATGCATAAATAAATAAATACAAATATTTTGTATCTCATATATTTAATTGGTTTTAAAATTGTTTTATATTTTAATAGAAAAAGTTGTGCAAATAAATCCAGCTTCGCCATTCATTATTTTTAGTATTAAGATTTAAAATCAGAGATGCTATTCAATTACCTTTATCTCAAATACTCAAAAGTTGCGACATAAGGATGTGTGCAACTAGTTTACTAGCACAGTTTTTAGGAAACTGAATAGTCAAATTAAACGCATCAAAACCATTGTGAAATTCACATTAAAAACTCAAAACATGAGTCTTGAAACCCCTGCATTCTGTTCGATTCTGTTGTGCTTACGGTCTTTGAAAGCAAGAACGTGCTCTGTGTAAACATCTGCTAAGCCTGCACTTCCACTTTTAGTAGCTCGTCTATTTTCTTTCTCAAAATCTCTCCTCTTGTAACACCTTCAGCTTCATGGTCAAATCTTGAATCCAGCTTTGATATACTGCCAGAGACCAGATCTGTCTAACACACACGGCTCTGTATGGCATCTGTCTCCCAATATTCATATTGTCTTCTCTGTATAGTGAGTGCTTATATGTGGCCGTCACAGAGCTCGTGGACGTGTGTGTTCTCATTCTCTCCCATTAAAGGCCATGACACTAATTACAGAGATCATGGTCTGTTAGCAGTTTCTCATGAAATACACATGCTTGCTCTCATAACACACACATACAGACACCTGAAAGAAGTCAACATCTGCGGCTGGAGACAGAATGACAGCTCCATAACTCTTGGGTTGGATCGAATTATAAAAGCAGTCAGAAACAACTGAAGATATCGGTTTACTTCATTTCAACTTTGACCTTTGACCTTCATCACACACACACACACACACACACACACGGTCTTTGATGGTTTGCCCTGCTGCCGGCATCCTCAGGCATCTGATCCTGTAGGACACACACTCTCTTTCTGACCGTGGATAGAATACTTAAAGGTTTTAAAAGACCCAAGTTTGTTGTTTGAGGTTATTTGGTCTCTTTGGACACAGACCATACACCATTTTTGTATTTACAATTAAAATATATATATTCAGATGTTTAAGAAATGTTTAGAAAATTAGCTAATTTCTCATTTCTTTGTGTGTGTGTGTGTAGTCCAGTGGTTTGAGGACACACACTGTGTGTGTTTGGGTAAAAGATCACAGAAGTCAGACAGATGGGCACACAGTGGGGATTTTATAAGCTGCCACACTCTCCTGAACACACACACACTCACACAGTGGCATAAACACTAGCAGTAAGTGATATGTAATTATTTATATATTTATATATATATATACATATATATATATTAGAGCGTGCGCACAAACACAAACGCTTTCAAACAGACGAGACCTTCTTGAAACCAATTCAGACGGGGAAATTGATAACATCTGTCAAAGTCATAAACAGATAACCCACTGACACACACACACACACACACACAGGTGGAAATCTTTTAATCAACTCAAATAGAGCAGCAAGGAGATGGATGGATGGATAGACAGACAGACAGACAGACAGACAGACAGACAGATAGATAGATAGATAGATAGATAGATAGACTCTGCACATTTCTACAGAACTAGAACGCCTGTCACTGATCAAATTCAATAAATAACCGGCTTGTTTATTAAATTTGCAAATATGCTTTCTTATTAAATATTTTGATTTCACTTCCAACTACAGTCTTATTAACCCCCTTAGCTAACATTTTCAAATCCATTCTGCAGAGTACTGCAATTGTTTTTTTCAAAATAAGCATAAAGTCTTCAGATTTCATTTGGGCCTGCTCATTTGCGACTGTAATTACTGTAAATAAATGTCTACTGCCCAAAAACTTCACAACAAGCTTATTCACAAAACTGAACTGATCTTGTAGTGTATCAGCAGGTTTCAGTGAACTGAATTAATGTAAGAGAGAGAGAGAGATGAATTCGTTCACAGCTGGAGGACACTTTAACAGACATGTCCTACATTAGCCTTCAATCGTCCTCACACACACGCCGCTTCAGAGACGGTCTGATTATGGCAGCAATTGATATGATAATCGTATGTGACATCTCTAGATCTGTGTTGGCTAAAGGGTTTGGATTTGGGAAAACAACATTTCTAACTAAACAAAAAGATGATTTGAAAACAATGACAATAAAAGCAGATACTAAAAGCAAGAAAACAGTTTATCTGTCAGGTTTTTAATAGCACTATTGCTATGTTTTCAAAAAAAATGAATCTTGCTTTAACTGTATGGACAACCTTACATTTCATTTTATTACAGTTGACAGGGACCTTTGATACTGTTTTATACAGTCACAAAAACACACATTAAGCACAAAAACATGCAGTACACAAGTACACAAACATGTTTCAGGTGGTTCAAATACGGTTGGATTTCTGATATCACTAGAATATCACACTCCTTTCAGCCAATCAGATTCGAGGACCAAAAAGAACTGTTGTATAATATATATAAATATTACATACATGTTTTACGTATATATATATATATATATATATATATACAACATTTTTTTATATTGCATCTTATGATGTACCAAATGCTTAAAATCACTTGTAGAATTATAAACCCGTTAATTTTAGTTTTCAGTATTTCATTTTTAATTTATTTGGTCGAATTCATTGGAGTCAGATTTTAAAATCCGGCATTTATTGTTTATCAGCCACAACATGAATAATCATTGGTTTAATTGGTCTCAGACAGAATTTTAATATCAGTGCATACCTATGAAATACACTAATGTTCAAAAGTTTTTGATCTGTAATTTTTTTATGTTTTTAAATGAAGACTCGTACGCTCACCAAGGCTGCATTTATTTTAAATAAAACTGTATTCAAAGTACAGTAAAACTGTAATTATCACAATTTAAAATGTATGTTTTTTTTAATGTAATATCTTCTTATGATAGCAAAGCTGAATTTTGCTGAATTTTGTAATTATTTTATGTTTTTAAATGAAGACTCGTACGCTCACCAAGGCTGCATTTATTTTAAATAAAACTGTATTCAAAATACAGTAAAACTGTAATTATCACAATTTAAAATGTATGTTTTTTTTATGTAATATCTTCTTATGATAGCAAAGCTGAATTTTCAGTAGCCATCACTCTAGTTTTCAGTGTCACACGACCTTTCAGAAATAATTTGAATATGCTGATTTGGTGCTTTTTTCCTTAATATTTTTTTTGTGGAAACCGTAATACTTTAAGATTTTTTGATGAACAAAGTTTTAAAGCACAGCATTTACCTGAAATTGACATTTTAAAAATGTCTTTACTGTACCGTTTGATCAATTTAATGCTGCATTGCTAAATAAAACTATTAATTACCTTCCCAAACAAATTAATGAAAAAAAAAACAATCTTACTGACCACAAATGTTTGAACGCTAGTGTACAGCCCAAATCCCTCCCATGACTATTTGTGTTTGGATTTCGAGAACAAGGGCTCTGATTTCATGAAAGCAAACATCACTCGCTCCGTCAGAAAGCGCAAATCATAAACTCATTAAAGTCGCTCATAAGCCTGTCTCCTCAACACAACTTCACACATTTTCCTGAATTACAACCTCTAACAAAGGAAACCAGATTAAAAACTTGAAACTGTCGTCATTTGAATAAGAAATTCTCTGCCTCGCTAGCTTTCAGAGAAAGACAGACATGAGCAGATAAACAAACACTCACCCCAGTTAAGGTCTTTATGTTGTGCAGTGCATTCTGGGCCTCCAGGGCAGCTTTCCGTGTGTAGAATGTGACAAAACAGCACCCTGGGAAAACAGACAGAGATGGAGAGAGAGAGAAAGAGAGAGGTAAGCATTTTAAGCATGCAATAAGCCAAGTGGATTTGATCTTTTTCTTTTCGTCTCACTACCTGCTGAGAGAGAAAACAATCTCACTGCTGTCATACAGATCTCTGCCAAACTACACCACAGAGAAGATAAGGGACGAGGGAGAGAGAGAGCGAGAACGAGAGGAAAGAGGCTAATATTTGATGCATGATAAACAGCAATTTGGAGTGGGATTTTGGACCAATGAGAGCTCACTGTGGGCGGGGCTACCCAGCTTGATGCCTCATGTTGTTGCTAGCATGACTTTTGTACTTTCTGAAAGAGAAAACACTGCACATTGTGGCACAATGGCAGTCAATCAGAACATATCTGGAAAAAAGAAAAGAAAAGAAAAGACCAACAACAACAGACACAAGACTTTTAGACCAATGAGATTTCAGTAAGTAAAAACAAAAATGGTTAAAATTATTTATTTATTTAAAAAAATTATAGTGCAAATAAATAAATAAATGTTTGTATGAATCTTTTTGAATAATTCAATAAAAAACCTAAGAATAATAAAAAAAAATTTTTTTTAAAAATGGTTAAAACTATTTATTTATTTCAAAAAATTATAGTGCAAATAAATAAATAAATGTTTGTATGAATCTTTTTGAATAATTCAATAAAAAAAACCTAAGAATAATACAATTAAAAAAAAAAAACATAAGAGTCATTTGCTTATGAAACTGCTGTAGCTGTGTCACGATGTCACACACACGAGGGACGAGGAGACGCTGGAGAATGCTTTTAACAGGACTTTATTGGAACCAAGGGAGACGAACACAGGAAGACCTTCACCGGAAGACGTACAACAGCGGACAGAGAAGTAGGGACTGGGAACACTTTAAATACACACAGGAGGAGGGGATCACGAGACACACCTGGGAGCAATGACACATCATGGGGAACACCTGGGACAAATGAACTAAACTAATCAGGGGAGGAACAGGAAACTAATCAAATAAGGGCAACATTTTTATTGCTGAAATTGCATACATTAATAACCGTGAAAACTAAACCCATTTAATGTATTTAATTGCCAAATTACATTCAAAATGCAAATACAAATATATCAATAAATTTTTTTTATAAATAAATAAATAAAAATACAAAAATCAATATCACATTACTTAAAAAAAGGTAAACAGTACAAACTAAAACTAAGGCATAAATCAAAATAATAGTAATACAAATAATAATAATACCTAAACAAACCATTTATGTCGTGCAACTTAACTTTCAAGTTTCAGCCTAACTAAAGCTCAAGCATGACATAAGCCTTTGCTGTCTTCTTGGAAGGCTTTGTGGCTTTTGTGAGAGGCAAAAATCAGTGGACAGGAAGGTAACTTGGAACAAGAACAAGAGTCCATACACAGTTTCTAAACACACTTTTCTGCATTATGAATTATTTGGAGAATAAACCCTCTTAAATGTCCCTATTCGTATTGGTGTGTATTGGTGTGTGTGTGTGTGTGTGTGTGAAACTTGTTTTTGATATCCTTCATATTCTGTGTGCGGGTCAGTTCACAGCAGTGATAGAAATTAATCTGTTCCAATAAGTTTAAACAGATTTTTACATTTTATGGGCATTTTTACCTTTATAAAGCCTTTTTTTTTTCTAAAAGTGTGCATCATCTTTTGAGTCAAATTCTTACATTTTATCAGTCAATTAGAATAAAAGACATGTGGACTGTTACCAAACAAATGATATCAGTATCACAATTCATCTTTGCAATGCAGAGGAAACACAAACGCCCCCATGTTGCACAGAGATGCAAAAACAGCGCTGTGGCTGTGTTCGGAATTTTTTTGTTGGCAAAATAAAGCAAAAACAGGCAATATAGTGTCTAAAACGTAAGATTCGAGGAATCGTTTCAGCCCTATGATCACGTAATGTATTTCTGTGCAGCCGAGGAGGACAACCTAACAACCTTGTTATCATTTTTTATTATTTTGCATTACACTGTTTAGTGTTTTTTACTAAACAGTGTTTTACTGTTAACTAAAAGTAATACTAAAACTGTTAAAATGTCATTAATTGAAATAATGCTGAAATGAAATCAAATATAAATATTAGATGAAACTCTTAAACTTTAGAATTGTTGACTTGGAAGTTAATTGAAATTAAGTATTAAAAATTGCTAACACTCAAATAAAAATAAGGCCGAATAGAAATAAAAAAGAACTCATTAAAATTACAAAAGCACATAAATTACTAAAAACTAATTAAAATTAAAACTAAAAATATACAAATAAAAGCATATTTAGAGTATTAAAAAATACTTTAATAGCATATAAATATTACTAAAAATAACACTGATTTTCAGACTGAAAACTCACGTCAGACTCAAATTAAATATGTATCACTTAATGGACATGTTCCATTAAGCCACAAAATTTCACAATACTTTTTAAGGCCACCAAAACCGATCGACCAAAAGGCTCTGTCCTTCATCAGAAGATTGAAAATGAGTATATGTACAGTATACTGTATATCTGCATGCATCACTGTCCTTGACTGGGCATTGGAGCACAGAAGTACACACACATACACACACACACAAACAGGCAGAAATCACCAGAGACGACTGACAGAAAGAATCAGCTGGGGACCTTTGTATGTATGTGTGTGTGCGGCTAAAGCAAGCTGAGAGTGCTGGCATGTTTTATTTAGAGAGAAAAGAGAAGAGGAACAAGAAAAAAAAATGAGTGAACTGAATCCCCTTTTACTGCCAAGGAGAATTTTGGCAGGATAAACTAAGGACTCACTCGTCCCTGGCAACGGTGCAGTCCAGTCCATGGCCAAAACAACCCTGTTCCCAGTGTTACACACACACACACACACACCAGACACCAGTAAGTGATCATACACATTTAAACTCCCAACATGCCTGAAACATTCCCATCAGTCAACATTGACATTGGTCCTGGCTGGGGGGCTTAATGGTCCGGGGCCATTAACACAAAGGTTGCAAGTTCAATCCCAATTAAGTGTGACCTAGGAACTGAAGTGTTAATGAGATCCCGGTCCTGATCAATCACCATTGTGCCTGAAGAAAAAGTACTGACCCCAGGGGTCTCAAAGGACTATATCCAGAATTAGTGTACCATATCTGCTAAATAGACATGTAGTCTAATGCTCAGATTGTTCACACAAAAATACCAAGAGCTTTCTCAAAATTGTAAGCTTAAATCTGACTGGTTGGTTTTGAAAATGAAAACAGTGGCTGGTTGCTTCCTGTCTCAGTGGGCGGTCCCTGGCCAAAATGAGCTTCAGTGTGGACCAGACTTTATGGCATAAATTTACGGTTATACAGCAATAAACAAAAATGTGTTTTCAAAAGCATGGTACTGATTGTATGAGACAATTGTGAAACATTTGATATAGGGGGAGTGTTCACATGCATTCTGTGTACAGAGATTTGAGTTAATACCACATGAGCCTAAACACTCCACAGCTACTCTAACAGTAATACTACATGAGCTCATAATACTCCAGTAGTATTAAGTAACACTCCACTACATCAAGACTTGGAAGGCATCATACACTTGCGTAAGACCAGTGAAGGTAAAGATAAATAATAAGATTGAGAAATCTGATAGTTCTGACGGAAGAGCCATGCTCAAATCTGTTGTAAAAAGCTATATACACGCACCACTGAACTCACAGTACTGAAACAATTTAGTATGTTGCTTTGTTATTATTATTATTATTATTATAAAGGAAACTGTACTGTTTGTACATATTAAATGCAATGTATAAAACAGTATTCAAATAAAATAATAATAATAATATATTTGTAAAATAAAAATCGTAATAATAATATATAACACACACACACATACAGATATAAACATCAGCAGAAAATAACACATTATTACTTATTATTATTATTATTATTAGAATAATGCTTTATCTAACTTGTAATTCATTCAAACAGTAATTTAATTAATATGACGATGATGATGACGATGATATTATTATTATTATTATTTTTTTAATAATGTTTCATCTATAACTTTTAATACATTCAAACAGTGTAGTTTCATTCTGCTGTTTAAATAACTGAAAACATACAATTAATAATGATGTTATACTGTACTATTGAAAGTTTAACAGTAAGTAATAAATGAAATGCAAATAATAATAATAATAATATTAATGATAATAATAATGATAATAAATGATGATAATAATAATCTATGTTTTTTTTTTCTTTGTTTATCTCCAAATCATTTCAATATACATACTTTCACACACAAAAAAAGCATTTGTGTTGTGGTGCTTTCACATTTTAGGCAGGGGGTCACTAAAAAGTGAATTATTTTATTTGTTGGCCCATATTGGCATAAAAAAAGTTTATTTGGCATTAACAAATTTGAAAACATCTGTGCTAAAGGATTTATTTATTTACTTATTTACTTACTTATTTTTGCTAATTGAAGAGTGGTGTCATTTATCATATTACTGTTGCTGATTTTCCCATGCTTAATGTGAAGGGGCACTTCACATTCTATCAAAACACACAGATGACAACTTGTGACTTACTGATTTTGCATATCATTCTCCTTTTCCAGTTCCTTCTAGAACATAGAGATGTCCAAAACCCTTAAAATGCTGCCTTCAAAACAACGCTAATACGCTAATATGAACCAGTCAGCCAATAAGATCATGTTCATTCCTGTGTTGTCAGCAAAAGTGAAGGAAACGCAGGCTTTCTCGACTCTGCCAGCAACTCATTCCTTGGCTGTTGACAGTGGTTCGTGTTTAATCGTGTTGCGACACTGGAAACTTTTGACAATCCCAGGCAGGGAGGTCAGAAGAGCCATCCTCAAAGTGTTTTCCACATCCGTATGTGGCAGGACTGCTGACGTACGGTCTGAAAGCCCATGCCTCACCTGAGACGGATAAGACAGGATAAAACCACGAGGCATACAACCGCCTCAAGAGCTCCGTGACCGTTCGCACTCGTGCTCAGACTCAGACTCAGAGAGTGCATGCTTACAAACCCAGGGCTCATGTTAGGGTATATGCACATCTAACAGTAACAGAAAGATGTTTTTCTATTTGATAATATATTAAAAAGTGTACCTGTGCGACATTTCTTTAAAATTAATTCCACTTCTGTTCCATGATGTTGCTGTATTATTATTACTAATACAATTATTACTATTGTTCTTTACGAATAACAAAAATAGATTTTTGTCCCAGTCACATTTTCTTGGTTAAATAAACATCCCTTACAACATCAGAAGCAGTCATCATTCACTCCCGACATCTGAGCCGCTGAAGACGCAATGGATTATGTTTGTTTCTGAAGGGAAGGCGCCCCTCCGATCTACCTAAATGCATTTATGTTCGCGAGAATCATTCGTGATCCAGCTTCACCTCTAGAAGAAATGAGTATAAGGTTTTTTTATGAATCATTGCAAATCGCCTTTCCTAATAATGTGCTAGTTAGCAAGTTCCGCAGCTAAATGCGGCTAAAGTTAACAATCTCAGAGAACTGTTTGTCACCCCACAGAAGTAGAGGGGCGGGGTGAGCAGAGCTCATTAGCATTTAAAGGGACATGCACCGAAACGGGTTGTTGTGAACAGAGCTGTTTTTGACAAGGTAAAGAGGGTTTTGTTTTACACTACCATTGAGAAATTTTAACCAACAAATATTATAGACATTTCACGAAGACCCTAAAGAATCATATCAACTTGTGGAAAATGGGCATCTAATGTCCCCTTTAACATTGTTCAATAATATGTAACAGTAATCTATTTATTAAAGCCAGGTATGAATCTCATCAAGTTAGTGTTTTTAAGCATTTTACATTTATTCCAAAATAATATCTCAAGGCATTTGTGAACTTATGTTTAGCTGTTCTTTTTAATAGTTAATTTTTAACTATTTTTGATTTTTTGGATCATCAGTCATCAAAGCTGGGTAAATATTTGTCACAGACACAGATTTACTTTAAATTTCATCAAACTGACTACTCACAAAAAACTCCCACAGATCATGTTTTCAGGCCATTTCAAGTCTTATTTTGACGTAACAAAGTGCTTATATCTAAGTGTGTGAGTTGTTTACTTACTTTTTTAAAATAGTCTTCCCATTAACGCCATTATATTGTTCATTCAGTCTGATTTGCGAAACATGCACAAACACAAGAGGCGGGATTTGTCGCATGAACCAATCAAAGCCGAACATAACCAGTCATATCCAAACATATCGCAATGAAGGCATTGCCTCATCTCACGTGACTTCCCTCCATTCATTCTCAATTACTCCCCACCAAACTCACTGCACGCTTTCCTCTGTTAAAACTCAATGGGCTCAGGGGAGGCGAGAGAGATGCCAACTCCTGCTGTAACTTTACCTACTGGTGTTGCTGTTGGACAATGTTTCAATGATTTATATACTTTCTAATGTTATTTTGTAACATTTGCATCCAATATTTTGAGGAGGCACTGCCTCCCTTGCCTCCTCGGATGAAACGCCCCTGCTCCAATACTACTTTTTGCCTTTTCAGTTTAAAGTCAACAGTTCCCAGCTATTTTTTTTTCTGAAAAGCAAGTAGTTTTTTACAACTGACTGTCAATTCAGTCCCAAAACTGCCGCTTTTCATGATCCAGTCAATTCCTGAAGGACAAAACGAACCGCCCTAAGCATTCTCCATCTCGTTTCCCTCGGAAATGTGTCGCATTATGGAAGTATAACAGGTTGCGGATCCCATTTTCGTGTTGACTGTAAATGAAAACGTCTTGAATGCCAATTATTCCCAGATTCAGTTTTTGATCTGTTATACGAGACAGTCTGTCCAAAGCCCTAAAGTTATGGACTTAATCCCATGAACACACACATATCTGTTAGAATACATTTCAATACATTAGCACATTTGGCCTTAGAGGACACACACACACACTTGTATCATTCTGCGGCTGTGCTACGTGCCCAGGGACTGAAAAAGACGCACACACAAACACATCCATTCATCTTGTGAGCGTGTAGGCGTGCGTATGTGTGTGTGTGACGGACTTCAAAGGCAGACACACACACATATCTGTTAGAATACATTTCAATACATTAGCATAGCACGTCTGCATTTGGCCTTAGAGGACACACACACACACTTGTATCATTCTGCGGCTGTGCTACGTGCCCAGGGACTGAAAAGGACGCACACACAAACACATCCATTCATCTTGTGAGCGTGTAGGCGTGCGTATGTGTGTGTGTGACGGACTTCAAAGGCAGACAGGAATACATCTTTACTAAAGAACCCCAGCTGCTCAGGGCCATTTAGCCCTGGACCGCTCTCGCATCACTCAATCAACAAGGGACAGTCTGTTTCTATGTGTGTGCGTGTGTGCGGACCATTCTAAATGGCAGCCCGGCTCTTATAAACAATTCCTGCTCTTCACCTCTGGGTGCATTTATATTCTACGCCTTCATTCTGGCCTCGCACACACATGCATGGGGCAGGCAATCTGTGAGGCCGTCTGTTCGGAAGCACCTCCCCGCTGATGCTCAGGCTATGGCGGCCAGGCAGGGACACACGCGGGGCACAGGACGCGACGTCCCGCGCTGAATCGGCACAGCGGGCTCGTGATCGTAGATTAAACCGCTGAGACCGCAACTCGGCGCAGTTACGCTCCCTTGCTGGGATGTGTGCGAGTGTGACTACTTTTCGGCTGGGTGACGCTGCCCAATCTGTAATAGACTGGTACATTTCCACACTGAAAAAAAGGTTGAATCTGGGTTGACAGAATATCACACTGGCCCCTTAAACCTACAAGTCTTAAACCAGGAAGCACTAACGTCAGTGACCAAGGGTGCAGAATATTGTCCTCACTGCGTGAAGCTAATAAAACAACAACTCAAGATGCAAATCTAGATTGCTTCCATTATAATCCAGTTGTCTGCACTGCTGTGGTGCAGCATGATGTGATGGACAGTGCGGCACGCAAAAGCAAATCTACTCCATCCACTTACAAAATACACGTAAAGCACAGATTTAATATATTTTAAATATTTATATATATTTAATATGTTTGAATACATATTTAGTTTAATTATTATTATAAAGATATTATATATGATGTGTGAACTGATGTGTAACAAACTGACGAATGAATAAAAAAGTATTCTTAGATTTTTGTGTTTATATATGTTTTAAAATATTTAATACATTCTAACTATTTACAAATATTTAGAATATTTGAAATTTCTAATATTTTATTTATGTTAATATTATACAGTCAAACCAAAAATTATTCAGACACCAGATATAATTTTTGATTTTTTTTTTTTACTAGTGGGTGCAGAACACTATAGTTCATAAATGTAAGTGAGGATAGCAAAATAAAGTGAACTGAGATATTATACCCAAAAATTATTCATACAGTGGACTACCAGTAAAATTTGGGATCAAAAAATATTAACATACTTTGACCTGACCATGTTTTGTTTAAGTGTTTTTTTCTTTAACTGCTAATGCGAACGTTTTATACCACAGACTGAACAAAATTAAGCATTGTTTGCTTGGTAATTGGTTGACCTAAATTGGTATTATCTAATTGTGTACTTAAATTTAAGGCGAGACACTGCAGGTGAATAGGGTAAAAAAAAAAAATAAATAGTTATCGCCTTACTTACCCAGCTGATTAATTACATTGATAATTGCAAAATTTTTTGTATTACAAGTTTTCTAAAACGTTAGGTTTAGATATGCAAATGAGTCATTATTTAATGAAATATGCGATAATTTGCATACATTTCTAGTACAAAAATCTAAACACTGGATGATGTCAGTTTCAAAATTCTTGTTTCATTTTTTTGACATATTAGAATCAAAAGTTTTTACAGAGGGAATTTTGGGTATCTCATTTTTGTCACTCCATAATTCAGAAAATGCTTAGAACGGAAATATAGAACACTATATTTTCACAATTTTTAGGGGATTAAAATGTTGTATATAATCAAGCAAATTATATATGAACAAATCCCTCTGTAAAAACCTTCAGGATATAGACAGGAATAAAAATGTAAAGTCTGGTGTGTGTAAGTGCTACTCAGGTGGAGATTTATGGCTAAAAGTGCTATAAAAGAAACACTTAACAGTGTCTTTTGGCTGTTTTCTTTCCACTAGTTTGAAAAAAGACTTTATGAAAAACCAAAAAGCCCAAAATCTCAAACTTCACAGGTGCATGAAAAAACAGTGTTTTAGCATGCAGTGTCTCCCCTTAACAGCTGAATAATTTTTGGTTGATTGTAATTAGGGATGCACGATATTATCAGACCGATATCGGAATCAGCCGATAATGGCTTTGAATGTACATATCGGCTTTAGCCCGATATGAAAAGTTATGCCGATATGTCTTGCCGATTCGAGGAAAAGGTTAAGTCACATGTGCTCAGGGTGTGCTAGCGATTAGATCACATCAGCAGTGTGACTAATTTTTGAAGCAAAGTTTTCCCTGAATGATGATTAGATTAGATTAGGTTTTGGATCGCTGCATTTAAACTGAGAATGCATGTACAGAATGACGCATTCGGTGTATGATAGAGTAAACAGTAATAGCACGTGCAGCGGCAGCTGCCCCCGGGTCCTAACACCCGTTCGTTAAGGAGTTTTAATCTGTAGGGGGCGCTGTTGGCCTACTTCTAATAAAATTAAAAGCAGTACTGTCATTATAAAAGAACTTCATTATTGTTTATTTAATTCCAACAAATAAGTTCTTGTCAAAAACTAACCAAACTTAAAAATAATTTGCTTATAATTTTCTTCACAGGAGACACTTGGTGTTGTTTCCAAACAAAAGAAAATATATCGGTATCGGCCTCGGCTATCGGCCAAATAGAGTTAAAAAATATCGGCATATCGGCAAAATCCAATATCGTGCATCCCTAATTGTAATCTGTTACATACCTTTCTATCAAAGTTATCTGACATTATCAAGATGAATTTGTTCTGACACAGTTTAACTCTGAGTTTTTGTAACATTTTATTACCATTTTCTAAACTATAGTGAATAAACTGTGATATAATGTGAGAAATGTTGAAGGTGTCTGAATACATTTTGGTTTGACTGTAAATGACGTGTGAACTGATGTATGCACTTTTTCTTACATTTTGTAATTAATTAAATAATAAAACAGACATAGAAGTGAGTTCCCAAAAATATAGTTAACTCTTAAATAAAAACGAAAAAAAAAAAAAAACTGTACCGTGCTTGCTTGTAGGTGGGATGCAACACTTGATGGACAGTGCGAAATGCAAAAGCAATTATTATTTAAGTATTATTTATTAACTTTATATTATTATTACAAATATTGTGTGAACTGATGCATGCAATGAATTTATTTGTTAAATATTTACATTATTATTGCATATAATGTGTGAATTGATGCATGCAATGAATTTATTTGTTAAACATTTATAATAATATTGCATATAATGTACAAATTGATGCATGCAATGTATTTTATTTTTAATTAGTTAATAAATAAATAAATAAAATGTGTTACTTCAGTTGTTGAAGTTAGTTCCCAAAAATAAGTGTAAAACTTTTGAAAACTAAATAAAGACTGCAATGTGTCATGTTAGCTTGTGGGCAGGTTATGTATTAAACTAGTCGGTTGCGTCAGTGGAAAGTCACAGAAACTAGAATAAGTGTGTGCAAACTTGAGTACGATCTCAGGTTATCTAATACTGTGTGTTTTATTTGCTTTAGGACACTTCATATTGAGTCCTGTTAACTGGCACACTTTTCTTAATATAACCTGCCCATTAATTGGTAATTTCAAAAGGTGGAAAACTGTCCTTATGGGGAAAAAAAAGGAAAACCAAATCCTTTTTTAGAGAAAATCAGTTCTAATTGGCGGACGCCAAAGGGAAAGACAGTGCCAGAGAGACAAGCTGGAAGTTAACGCTCACCTTGCGACTTAGTTGGTGGAGAAATCTTTCAATACTGTCTAATTTAACAGCCGGAGTCGCGCGCAGACGACCTTTTCCTAAATGAAAATGGGTTAGAGTGAAGCTGAAGGCTAGCGGCGGCCATTACGGCCCCACGGCTGTGTCAGAGGCCTTGATGAAGCTGGACCCGAGAGAGGCACTCTAACTGCAGCTAACTGAAGTACAGGAGCACTCATTACCCCGTCTGAAAGCCAATCACACACCTCAGCTCTGCCGGAGATACCCGTCGCAATGCCTGTGTGTGCGCGAGAGAGAGTACAGGACTTGAGTAATGCTCTCCCACGCGGCCCTGATTCATCCTCCATAAGAGTGAGAGGATGGGCGGCACTGTGAACGTGTACATGCTATCTTCCTGTCTGAGTGTTAACAACTCTGCAGAACCGAGGTTAACGCCTACGCTTTAGCACTATTCTGAAACCTAGAGAGCTACCTCGCTGTCTACCGCCTACAAAGGCGGCATCGGAACCAAAACTAAACCTCATAAATGACTGATTTGGAACATTACTGCATTCAAGTTGTGTTGAAAGGGTCATATCTACGAGATGAGCGAACATGAATGCCACCACAATGTCGTAATTATGAGTCTAAAAACTCTTAAGTTCAGATTTTCTGAGTTGCAGGTGTGTAAATTAGAGAATCAAGGTGGAAGTAGGGCTGGGCGATTTTCCCGATTTAATCGATTAATTTGAATTTCTTGTTTTGCCACGATTTTATTTATTAGAAATCGAGGAATCGCGATTTTGAATAGAAATATTACCAAATGTTAGAATTAGACACTTTAACAATATGCCGGTGATAACAGTAAAGAGAAACGAATGATCCAACCGCATGTCGGCACACGTGATTAACCGCTCACGTGTGATGCGCTCTGTGAAGGACCATTAATATAGCGCTAAGCGCCATTCACACAGAATGCGCTTTTGTGTTGACAAAGATGCGACACGGGCAGTGGAATAGGTAAACCATGCAAGAAGATGGGAGTAAACTTCTTTTAACTTGAGTGCAGTGTTTTTAGAATGGCGTTTCATGCATGAGACGCTGCAAGAGACGCGAGCGCAACAGTCAAACACATCCATGTTTACACAGAAAAAACAATGGAAAAGCAGCGCAATCAAATACAAAACCTGTAAAGAACTACTACTGTATGTGTGATATTTCATGTTTGCATCATGGTGACAGGGTGAAAGCTGCTGTTGTTTTTACAGAACATTTATAGTTAATAATAGTCTACTGGTGTTATACCTTCAGTCATTTTGAATTTGAATTACCGTGACTTTTGAAATTTTTTAAAAGCATTTTCCTCGTATTAGTTCTGAACACATAATAAGACAAGTTTGTACAATATGTACTTGTAGTTTATGTATCTTTTCTGCAAAGATATTTAACAAGTGATTTGTTTTAACATTTACATCAAAGTGATTTGTTTTAACATTTACATCATGTTGACAACTTCATGTGTGCTGCACTTATAGGCAAGGCAAGTTTATTTATATAGCACATTTCATACAAAAAAAAAATTTAATCGCAGAGGCTGTGATTACACTCGGTCACGTGACACGTGAGAGTAAAGAGGTGTGTTCAACTTGAAGATCGATCGGTGTATGACATCAAAGTACGGCGAGAGAAAGCATAAGGAGACGATCATGTTGACAACTTCATGTGTGCTGCACTTAGAATAGAATTTTCTTTAACTAGAGAGTTAATAAAGAAAAAGTAACTTGAATCATGTTGTAGTTACATTTTCAAGTTGACTAGTTAGAAATCGTAAAAAAAATAGAGAATCGGTTAAATATTCTAGAAAAATCGAGATTTAAATTTTTTGCAAAATCGCCCAGCCCTAGGTGGAAGCTACATTTCAATTGTTATTGTTGACAAGTATTAGTTTGCATGTATTTAATGAACTGTTTGATGAATAAAGCTAAAGCTAAAGCAAACGAGGCATCAGGATAGTGCGACCAATCTATAATACCCATCATGCTCTATAGCAGCACATTTGCAATGCAATACAGTATTAATTAGGGCTGAACGATTAATTGCATTTGCAATAATATCGCGATATGAAAAAACAAAAAAAAAATTTAATCGCAGAGGCTGTGATTACACTCGGTCACGTGACACGTGAGAGTAAAGAGGTGTGTTCAACTTGAAGATCGATCGGTGTATGACATCAAAGTACGGCGAGAGAAAGCATAAGGAGACGTCCGCGCTCTCTTATAGCTCTCGCAGAACTTTGATGACACACACCGCTGCTTCAAGTCGAGCGTGAGCCATCAGCAGAAAAAGAAAAGAAATAAAACCGTAAACAGCCAAAGGACGTAACTTAGAATGGGAGATGGATCGGTTTGTGAAAGGGAAGAGAAAAGCCATAGATGAAGTCGCACAAAACCAGGCAGGGGCTGGTAATTTCTCTATGCTATTTTTCAATGTTTCAAGTGATGCAGGTGTTTTTTTCCCTGTAGGTTTTTTAAATTAAAAAAACATTAATTTTTCATAATGTTTAGTGAAATTATTTGGTAGTCTGAGGGGGGCGCAACCAAAAAAGTTTGAGAACCACTGGTCTAAAGTTAACAGACAGTGTTTAGTGCAGTGCACATGTTTACATATGTTTATTACAGTGACTTTGAATTACCTAAAGTAGTGTGGTAATGCAACAGATTTGTTTTTATATTTCTGCAATCTACTTTAGTTTGTGATTTGTTACTGACTTTCATATTAATGTTTACACCAGTCTTATTTGTCAGTGCTTTATGTTGTCATAATTATTACATGCTTACAAGGTTGGAAGTTCAACAAATCAGTCAATGTACTGTGATTGTAGTTGTTAAATAAAAATGTCATTCATATCAATTCATGCATCACCTAATTTCATCGTAACATATAGGCCTGGCCTACCGAAAAGAACATTTATGTTTAATCTATCTAATATTGTGTTGGTCATACTATACAATGATTTATAGCTTGTCTTTGTTGAATAATACAGAAAATAAAGAGCTTTAAAAAATAATTGCATATTAAATCGCAATCGCAATATTTGTAAAAAAAAATCGCCATTAAATTATTTTCCAAAATCGTTCAGCCCTAGTATTAATTACACACAATACGTAAAGGCAATTAACACAGCAGGTTTTTGAATTCTACTGGCTTCCATTGTTTTTCTGTTAACATGCTAATATCGTTATGCTTTCCTTTTGCAGCTTATCGCGCAAACGATTCTCAAGATCTAGCTTTTTTCATTTCACTGCCTTACGTTTCATGCATTTAAACTCAACAATGCACTTTATGAACATTCTGTGTGAATCTTTTGCGTTTAATTGTGTTGTATTGCAGTTTGTTCATAAATGAAAAAAAAGAGAGAAATAAATATGAAACTGACCAACACAATCATTTCTGACCAAAACCACATGAAGATAATAATTCAAGTTTATAAGTAGAAACTTTACAGAAGGACATAAACGCAGCAACGAAGTGCGTGAACAGCTTGGGAGACTCCAATTTTGTTTGATGCTAGCATGTTGCTAAGCTAATATTGCGATACTATAAAGATATAAACATCGCGAATACTGGGCCAAACTGTCGGTTTTTATTTCAATAAAAAATTCGGAAGAAATCTGGAATATTTATAAACACATTTTTGCAATTCTGTCTGCCATCTTTAGCGATAGTTTTAACGGAGCCTGTTGCAATGCATTCTAGCAATCTGCATTCTAACAGATTTTTGGACATAGCTTTTGAGATTATTGTGATAAAATTGCTTACTAAGCTTGTCTGTGCAACATTACAGACAATTTATCAACTCAAGCCATTACCATGTAAAGCTGAATTAGCCTATTAAAGTTGTTCCATGAACAACACATAAAACTTTTGATATTAAACACTTCTATAACAGGTTAAATACATTAATGAAAATACATTTTTGCATGAAATAATTAATATACTGTAAGTGCTTTAACACAAATAAAAGCTTCACACTTCTGAAGAAATCTGGAATATTTATAAGCATATTTTCGCAATTCTTTAGCGATAGTTTTAACTGAGTCTGTTGCAATGCATTCTAGCTAGGGCTGCACGATTATGACAAAAATCATAATTGTCGATTATTCCCTTGAAATTGTAATTGCGATTATTAATTACGATTATCACAATTTACATTGAATGATGTTTTTACCATTGTTTGATGCAACTGCATGCCGTATTTTTATATGAAAATAAACAAGCTGAAAACACTCTAACTGAAAAAACGTTAGTGCTTTTCTATAGTATTAAGCCTCAAATGCCAACTATACATCGGATTGGTTTCTTCTTTAAATCATAAAAAAGCAAAAATATGAATGGTATTATAATGTTACACTAAAACTAAAACTAAAACAATGGAAAACCCCTTAAGATAACATGTAGAAAGAAATAAACTTAAATCTTACTTACTGAAAATCTTAAGCGTGCAGAATAACATAAGTGGAACATGTAGAAAGAAAAAAAAAGCATCTTAAGCACGCAGAATAACATAAGTGGACTTTGAACATTTAATTGCCGCTTTGAACGATTACGTAATTGTGGCATCCATAATTGTAATCGCGATTAGAAATTCGATTAAATGTGCAGCCCTAATTCTAGCAATGCCTAAACAGGTTTTTAAACATAGCCTTTGAAAAATGGAGAAAAAGAAAGATATGGATGGAGGATGCAAGTCAGAAACAGGCAGACAGGAAATGAAGACGCAAAACAGGAAGTCCGAGACTCAAGCTAACACATCACACATGTGAGCAGGTTTACATGACACAACACGACACCCTGCTGCTGCGATGGCGTTTGTGATGTATTAAGACAGGAAACGCACGCTACCTTTGCTCTGTGGTGGGTTCTGACTACGATCTCGCAGTATGTTGATCTGGTAGACGGCACCGTACGGCTCAAAAAGCTCCTTTAACTCTTTCTCGGACCAGGAGCGAGGGATCTGACCCACAAACATCTTAATGGCGTCCGGATCAGGCTGGTCCGAGTGCTCCAGGGCGCCGTTCATCTTCCCAGCTGTACCGTTACTGCAGATAAACAGAAAGCAAGCGTTAGGAAGTGTCAACAGCGTATGTCGTTGTCTGAAAACACTGAAAGAGGGAAAGTGAGAGGGGTTGGTCTCTGAGCTCACAGCGAGAGCAAATTTGGGCCGGACAGATCGACAACTGCTCCTCATTAAAGCAGGAAGACATGGAGACACAAACCCTGATTAAAATCACAACAGTGTTATTACACTCAGCGTGTGTGCTGTGTCATGTGTGTGTGTGTTGATAGTCCTGAGCAGGTACAATTCAGACTCTGTTCCGGGTTCAATAAGCTCTATTACCATATAAAATAACTTTCATTTACTCCTCAGTTTGTACAAACAAAGAAAATGCGTGTTTACAGCAAATTTAAAATGGGATTCTATGAGGCAAATGTCGCAAATGATAAAAATACACATAATTATTATGATTAAAATGTGACACTGGACCACAAAACCAGTCATAAGGCTCACTTTTTTTAAATTGATTAAATGTATACATCTGAAAGCTGAATACATAAGCTTTTCATTGATGTATGGTTAGTTAGCATAGGACAATATTTGGCTGAGATACAACTATTTGAAAATCTGGAATCTGAGGGTGCAAAAAAATCTAAATATGTGACCCTGGACCACAAAACAAGACTTAAGTCGCTGGGGTATATTTGTAGCAATACCCCAAAAAACACTGTATGGGTCAAAATTATCGATTTTTCTTTTATACCAAAAATCATTAGGATATTAAGTAAAGATCATGTTCCATGAAGATATTTTGTAAATTTCTTACCGTAAATATATCAAAACTTAATTTTTGATTAGTAATATGCATTGCTAAGAACTTCATTTGGACATCTTTAAAGGTGATTTTCTCAGTATTTTGTTTTTTTTGCACCCTCAGATTCCAGATTTCAAATAGTTGTATCTCGGCCTAATATCGTCCTATCCTAACAAACCATACATCAATTGAAAGCTTATTTATTACTTTTTCAGATTTATTTATTTATCACCTTTCAGATGATGTATAAATCTCTATTTTAAAAAATTGACCCTTATGATTGGTTTTGTGGTCCAGGGTCACATATTGAGAAAATCGCCATTAAAGTTGTTCAAATGAAGTTCTTAGCAATGCATATTACTAATCAGAAATTATGTTTTGATATATTTACGTTAGGAAATTTAAAAAATATCTTCATGGAACATGATCTTTAATGATTTTTGGCTATTGCTACAAATACACCCGTGCTGCTTATGACTGGTTTTGTGGTCCAGGGTCACAAATATCATTATAAGACTTACATACAGTATTATTTGTGTTACCGTGAGATTATTGTGATGAAATTACTTGTCAACTAATGCCATGACCATGTAAAGCTGAATTCGCTCTGTTATAGTAGTGTTTAACATCAGAAGGTTTATTTGGTATTCTTTGGAACAACTTTATTTATGGACTTGAAATACATTAATGAAAATACATTTTTGCATGAAAGAATCAGTATAAGTGCTTTAACATTTCTGCTTTAAAACCACCCAGTACATTTGCCCCATAGACTTCCATTGTAAGCAGTTTACTCTAAACACAATTTCACAAATGCTAGCTTCAACATGAATTGAACGCAGAATTTTGAGTGACTCACACAAGAATGAAACAAATCGTAATATTATAAAAACGGCTGAGCTGAGTCAGGGTGCGAGACGGATCCGTGTGACCCCTAGACGCCCATGTTACTGGTTCAACGAGTTCATGAGGAATTTCAGGCGCTTGTTTCAGTTCCAGATGAAAGCACTCAGAGAGAGAGAGAGAGAGAGAGAGAGAGAGAGTTATCGACCCCCACACTCACATTTCCTTTTTTACCAGCTTACAAATAACATGTGAACAAGCCTAAACAAACTCAAAAATCATTGTCTACTCAATTTAATTTTAGTTTGGTTTTGCTGATCGAAGGCCAACCTGCCTGCTGCCCTTCGACGGATGTGAAAATAAATAAAAAAATGAAATGAATAAATACTTCTATCCTCAGCGAAGAAGCATAATGATTTCCTCATGAGATTAATTATCGCACTAAGCATTCTGTGAGTAAGCCTTCTCCGCCTGTTTCAAGATAACCGTTCAAATTTCTTCCCTTCGAAACGTGCATCACGCCAAGGACATTTTGACATGAATTAAGCACTATTCTCTGCACAAAGGAGAAATGATTTCTTTTTCTTTTCTTAGTATACTGTACTGGTCTGTCAGATTTGAGGAACTAAAATATATCACTGGCACCCCTTTAAAGGGAATATATATATATATATATATATATATACACACGT
>NW_015662942.1:257632-259525 GCF_001515625.1 Sinocyclocheilus rhinocerous
ACAATTACGATATTATCGCAGACGATATATATCGCACACCCCTAATACACGTAGTCAATTTTTATTAATTTTCTTAAATATATATATATATATATATATATATTTTATTTTTTTAAACGGCAAAAAATCTAATCACTGTAATTATGACAATCACAAGAAAGAAAGAAAGAAAGAAAAATATTTATGAATGAAATACTTAAAATATAAAATGTCAATCCATTTTCAAACTGAGAAAATACTTTTTTTTTTTTTTTTTTAATTCATAAATAAATGTCAATTAAATATGTTAAAGATTAAAAACAATGTCAAGTTCAAAAAAGAGACACTGAAGCAACAAAAGTAGACTCGGAAAGGTGGAAATTGATTTCTAGTTTAAGAAACAATGTATACTATTATACATTATACTATTAATGTACTTAACAAAAACACATTTTTTGTAACTTACAAAAGTGTCGAATATGGAGACTATAACAATTACTCAGCACACAAAGACACTGAATCCATCATGAGGCCTGTATATATTATTCAGGAATTATTTCCTATGGAATAATTTCCTATTATTTCCTTATGTATTATATACATAAACAAACACAATGCACTACACATTTACAGATTAGAAGTGGAAAAAAGCCATAAAGAACTAACTCACTCGGCCATTCACAAAGCCTAATTTCTCTTTAAGCCGATGAAGTGATTTGTCATTCTATTCAAAAGAACAAGGCCTAGAGTTAAGGAGCAGCAACCGATAAAAAGAAAAGGTCGGAGGTAAAGAGAAGAGACACAGACCTCTGGACTCGAGTCATCCATCTCTTGCAGAAGGACCCTATTCTCTCTGCGGAGACGCCCAAGTCTTTGAGCGATTTAAAGGACATTTCTGCCTGCGCCGCGGGAAATCCACCCTCTCGGGTCGCCACGCCAACCGCTGCTCAGCAACCCCCACCCCAATAAATCCCCCAGCAGTTACCACAGTGATAAGGGTGCCCCTCGCCGCCGATCAAAAAGCAATAATGGCGAAAAAAGCGAGCATGACACAGACATAGAGGCCGAGAGCCAGAAACTGACTCTGATACAGAGAGAGGGATGGGACTGCGAGTGTCAGGGTGTTGTACGTGTATGTGTGCGCTTGTGTGTGTCACAATTAGTAATTGTTTCGTTCGGCAAGGCCCGACTGCAGCAATACAAAGGCACAAGTCACAGGAAGCCTGTAACAGTGTGCTGGAGGACACTCGCACACACTGGGCTGGGGTTGGAAATCAAGAACCGGTTCTAAAAAAAAATGCTGGAATCCAATGAATTTGGTTTCCGTTAGCCGTTTTTGAACATTTGGATTCATTCTCGGATGTAGACATTTTTCAAGAATTAAATACTTTTAGCAAGCAGGGATGCAATGAATTGATCAAAAGTGATAGTAAAAATATGTAGCTATAATTTTACAAATTATTACTATTCCATATAAATGCAGCACTTTTAAAGTATTTTTCAAAGAATCCCGAAAAAAAAGCTATCACGGTTTCCACTAAAATATTAAAAATCGCAACTGTTTTCAACATTGAGAATAATAACAAATGTATCATGAACACCACATCAGCATATTAGTATGATTTCTGAAGGATTATGTGATACTGAAGACTGGAAAATTCAGATTTCCATCACAGGATTGAATTTCATTTTAAAATATATTGAAAAATTGAAAAGTTATTTTAAACTGCAATAAAATTTCACAATATTACTTGGTTACACTTTATTTTAAGGTGTCCTTGTTACAGTGTAACTATACATTTAAGTACTGAGTAATATGTACTTACTATATGGTTAGGATTAGGGTTTGGCTTAGGGTTACTTGCTTAATTTATTGTTATTATAATAGTAAGTACATGTAACATGTGTAACAAG
>NW_015662942.1:259657-260833 GCF_001515625.1 Sinocyclocheilus rhinocerous
CACTGAAGACTGGAGTAATGATGCTGAAAATACAGCTTTGATCACAGAAATAAATTACATTTTACAGTAAAACATTTTAAATTCAAACAGAAATCAGTTTAAATTGTAATCATATTTTTAAATATTTAATTAATATAATGATATTTAACATAAAGCAAAACACAGCCTTGGTTCTTTCAAAAACATTAAAAAAAAAAAATCGTACAGACTCAAAACATTTAAATTGTAGTGTAGATATGCAAATAGTTTGAGAAGAGGAACCTTTGGTTACACTTTATTTTAAGGTGTCCTTGTTACAGTGTAACTATACATTTAAGTACTGAGTAATATGTACTTACTATATGGTTAGGATTAGGGTTACTTGCATGTAATTATGCTTAATTTATTGTTATTATAATAGTAAGTACATGTAACATTTGTAACAAGGACACCTTTAAATAAAGTGTTACCTATTACTCTCATTTTGATCCAACAAGTGCATCATTGCTGACTTTCAAAAACATCTTACCGACTCCAAACGTTTGAACGGTATTGAATATATTGCGCGCACACACACACATGGACAAACCAAAAATATTATAAACCACTTATTTTTATAGAAATGACCAAAATTATACTCACATTCACTGCATTGTTTGAAAATGAATTGGTTACTAAATTAACAACCACAACAAAGGGACTTGTTTATAATATATATATACACAAAATAAAAGTAGACTAAATGGTATAATACAGTTACAGTAGGATTATCTGGTGCTACAAGGAATTCTTAAGGAACTAGACTCATTTATGTGGAATCACAATCGTTAAATTCCTTACAATTCCCTGCAAAGGCCTAAGGAGAGGAGCCATTGACAGTTTAAATACATTGTCCTTTATTTGGACCATCTTTCTTTCACTCTTCTGTGCTGACAAGGTAGAAAGTGATAGAGCCAGACACAAGGTGAAAATAAAAGTGTTTGTGTGTGTGTGTTTGTCTGTCTGAATGTAAGTCCTGAGGCTCAGATTAAGTTGTCAAGTGGATCCACTCCTGCCATAGCATTCTTTCTCTCTCTCTTTCTTTCTATCCACTTCCCTCTCAATTTGAGTCAATTGTCTGCCTTAATGGCTTAACTAGACCTTCCATCAGCTTGGGCTGCTCTTAAGGTATGTGTGTGTGTGTGTGTGTGTGTGGAG
>NW_015662942.1:260848-265848 GCF_001515625.1 Sinocyclocheilus rhinocerous
GGGGGGGGGATTGCTGATATAAGGAACTCTGATAGTCCGCAGGCTCACACACACACACACACACACACACACACGCTCGCTCATGTACTTACAAACAAGTGCAGTAACACTGCAAGCCAGCAAGACAATCATTTGTGCTTCTAAAGATAGGCTGGATGGTAATATAAACATAAATGCAATATAACAAATTATGATTGGAGATATAGTAATGGTTGGACTGAGGTTATTTCACGCCTGAGCAGCCTCCATAAAAGGTTACAGAAACTCAGAGCACTTACGATGTTTTAAAATCTGGTATAGTTACATATATATTTTAAATACATTTATAGATATTTTATATTCGTGGTTATGGGGTATTGCTATAACTATGTATTTTTAAATGATATACTATGTACTTTTTATACATATACTGTTATTATAATATATTTTAAAAATTGTATAATATATTTAGTGTGTTTATATATATATATATATATATATATATATATTTGACATTTCATATTTTTATATTTTATTATGTGTGTGTATAAGCTGTGCTGTCGTATCTCTCTCTCGCTGGTGACAGGTGATGCTTTAATTCCACTCATCAGTTAAGCTTTATGATCCTAATTAATCTCATTGGTCATAAAAACAAGGCGTTCTGCTCAGAGCGCTGAAAAATACTCAATCCATCCACACTTAATAGGGAAGATTTATCTCTGTTTCTCCATGGTTCATCTACTGCTTTATTTCTCTGTCTTTCTTTCATAGTGTCATAATTCAGGGCTTGTCAGTCACGTTTATGATGGGGAAACCATCCGTTCAGTGACCCTGTATGTTGAATGTCCCATTCGCTGTCAAATTTGTGGTAGAAGCATGTATTTATGACTGAGACTGTTCGTTTTGCAATTTGGTTTTAGGACATAATAGCTTTGTCACAAAACCTAGTGAGCTGCCATAGAAAGTACATACAAATGATCAAATCGTAAATTTTTTTGGTCATCATAAGCAAGTACACGTTTAAATCTCACCTATTTTTGTGCACATACAAATATTCATATTGACTCCTTTTTGGGGTTTACAGGTACATCTGAATGCTCAAACTACATATTTTGAGTGTTGTAGGCCCATATGAACATATGCATTTTAGGGTGTCATAGTCTGTTCGAAAATTCATGTCAACCTTTTTTTGGCATCATATTCGCATAAGAATGTTTAAACCATGTGCAACCCGTACACACTTTTTAGGCATCGTAGGCTGTGCGAATATTTTAATAGTACATATTTTTGGCTATCATAGGCGTTTGAACATTTAAACTGTATGATTTTTGGGCAACAAAGGAACGTAACAGCATTCAAAAAGTACAGATTTTATACATTTTGTTGTGCGAATGTTAAAATCGTACACGTTTATTAGCAATCATAGGCTGTACAAACTTTAAAATCATACACTTTTCTTTAAGGCATTATAGGCACTTACTAATGTTTAAATCGTATGCATTTTTGACCAATGTAGGCCAAAACATATGTCCAAATTTTGTAGGAATCGTAGACTGTACAAACTGGGGATGCACAATATTATCGGACCAATATCGGAATCGGCCGATAATGGCTTTAAATGTAAATAAATATCGGCATCGACCCGATATGAAAAATTATGCCGATATGTCTTGCCGATAAGAGGAATAGGTTAACTCACATGTGCTCAGGGTGTACTAGCGATTAGATCACGTCAGCAGTGAGACTCATTTTTGAAGCAAAGTTTTGCCTGAATGATGATCAGATTCACTGTTTTGAATCGCTGCATTTAATTTGCGAAAGCAAGTACAGAATGACGCGTTCGGTGTGTGATAGAGTAAACAGTAATAGCACGTGTAGCTGCAGCAGCGGCAGCCTCCCCCGGGTCCTAATGACTGCTCAGTAAGGAGTTTTAATTCCGTAGGGGGCGCTGTTGGCCTATTTAAAATAACTTTTAAATGAAAGTACAATACACAAATACTATTTAGACTGTGTTTCTGATTAAATAAAGCAGTAATTGATGTCATAAAATCATGAGTATGTTTTGATTTAAAGGTCAGAAGCTATAGCTTACATGAATAAAAAATAAATAAATCACAAACATGACACTTGTAAATTAAATAATTTGATATATACTAATTTATTCATTAATGTATAATATGTTATATTTTTTTAAACAAATTATGAGCTCTAAAAGATTTTCAGAATTTTTACAACTCTTTTGCGTCTACAAATGTTAATTCTTAAAATAAAATGTTAAGGTTACTACTCCATCTTTCTGAAAAAAAATGCAGCGATTGATATATAGTTTATTTATAGTTATTTTCAAAGCTTCAATGTACTGTCATTATAAAATAACTTCATTATTGTTTATTTAATTCTAACAAATAAGTTCTTGTTAAAACTAACCAAAATTACAAATAATTTGCTTATAATTTCTTGGTGACTTGGTGTTGTTTCCAAACAAAAGGAAATATATCGGTATCGGCATCGGCTATTGGCCAAAAAGAGTTGAAAAATATCGGCATTTCAGATATCGGCAAAAATCCAATATTGTGCATCGCTAGTACAAACATTAAAAAACACAATCTTTTGTTTGTTTTTGCATCAAAGGCATGTATGAATGTTTAAACCATATGCATTTTTGGCCAACATAGGCACATACCAACATTTTAGCCATTGTAGGCTGTGCGAATGTTGTGCAATGTGTGAAGGTAAAAATCGTACACATTTAATAGACATCGCAGACTGGGCATGTAGGCACTTATTACCATTTAAACCCCATGCATTTTTTAGATGTTGTATAGGTCCATAAAAATATTAAAACTATACACATTTTTATCCATTGTTGTGAAGATTCAAATGGTACACATTTTTGGGTGTTGTAGCCATGTACATACATTCAAATTCTATGTATTTCTGTCAGGACCACTATCGTCAAAGATGATTGACAATTAGCATACAGTTTGGATTGGCAGTATGGTTCTGTTCTGGGCAAGAACTCCTTATGCATACATGCAGCCTAGCATGGATGAGAGCAGGGAGAGCAGCGATAATACTGAGGGACCTTATATATGAATGCTTAGATAGGTGTCATATTCCTATAGGTAGATGGGGATCAGCTGAGAGTCAGCTGACGCGAGCTTGACTAACGTGACCTGCCAGAACTAATGCTACGCTTGATTTTTAGTTTCATTATTAAGCATTATTAGTATGTTCAGACTGCTTTCAAACCTGTCAATCTTCAAACTCGCTTTTGAATTCCAAAAATGCTGTAGGCAGCTCATAGGATCTGAAACAGCCAATGATGAGCATTTGTCCTTTCATATGTCCTGACCAAGATGGGTAGACTTAACCACACACACACTCACTCACACAAATCTCACACATCAAGGTCAGACAGGCAGTGTGACTCCAAAAAGATATTTCCTGTCATCACGTTCGTCAACTGTCAGGGAGATGTCAAACTCTGACTATATTTAGAAAAAAATCACCAAGGACAAACTGTTTCCTGTAAACATCACATACAAAGTCAGTTGACAACAAAGCAAACCTACAAAATAAAAAGAGAATCATTTTTCAAGGTCTGAGCGGAGATATTTCCAACCAGTCAAAAACACACAGGCGAAAAAACATGCCAGCTTAACTGCGAAGAATGACAGGCATCGGCGCATGTGCGCGAGTGCATGTGTGAGATGTACAAAACTGTTCTGTTAATCACTCCACTTGTTAAAAGTGTGAAGGGGAGGTGGGTGCTATAGAAGTTTCCATGGTAACTCTTGAAACGCAAGGCGCCGATGTGATAAATGTCACACTTGCTAATGAAGCAGCGAGCTGGAGAGATGCCGTCTTTCGGCGCTAACGAGGAGACGCGCGCACACACACAAGCCATAAAAACACAATAATAACAGCCTCGTTTTATCGAGAAACATTTTTAACTCGCTCCATAAAAACTACATTACTTCAATTTAAAATGACAAGCCCACCAGAGCACTTACAGATATATATTATTTCTAAATGGACAAGCTAAAATAATTTTAAAAAAATAACACTGGGCTCTGAACAATTTTACTGGCTTTTTCATTGCTGGTAAATCTTAAAAATGACAAGAAATCAAAATGGATCTTATTTGCTTTCTTGATAAATGTCCCTCGTCTTATTCTGCACATATTTTGAAGAACAAAAGTTTTTAGAATATTTCTCCTCCTCTAAATCTTTCTTAAATTTTCTCTTGATGCAGCTCAGGGCAGTAAAAAAAAATAATAATATAATATCATAGCCTAACATTCCCGAGCCTATCAAATTTGTGATGCATAACATCTAGCCACGTCCTACATTATTATCTTTTTGGTCACACTTTATTGTAAGGTCCAATTCTCGCTATTAACAGACCATTAACAATGAATTGTGCCTCAATAAACTCCTACTTTGCTGCTTATTGATAGTTAGTATGATTGTAAAAGTTTAGGTAGGGATGTAGAATATGGTGATACAGAATATGTGCTTTATAAGTACTAATAAACAGCAAATATGCTAGTGATATGCATGCTAATAAGCAGCTAGTTAATAGTGAGCACTGGTCATTAAAATAAAGTGTTAGCCCAATTACTAGTCTATATCTTGTTCATTCTGATGCTGTGCTTGTTTTCCAGCTGTTCCATCACACAAACTCAGTCTTGAAGTATGCATGTGCACAGGACTTCCATCCTCTTAGTAGTGCTGAAACAAAGCAGCCGTGTTTCCTCGCGAATGTTTATGGACTGAAGTGCTTAGGAGGAAAAGTGCTCCTCAAATGACACTACACACTGCGCACTTAAACTCGCAGCTCCACGCACTTTTGCTGCTGAAAGCGGCTTGAATGGAAATCTGAGGCAACAGTGTGACAGGATTGCCAAAATCCTGCCAACACAGCCCCGTTTTTTTTTTTTGTTGCTATGGAAACCGGGTGGAGCTGGGGACGAGCGACTGATGATGCTGCGAATGGCTGAGATGGGCCGTCCATA
>NW_015662942.1:268348-269947 GCF_001515625.1 Sinocyclocheilus rhinocerous
GAGCTAGTCTTTCACGGCCCTTTTGTTCTTCCTCCCTCTGCTTTTAATTCCCTTCGTCTGTCATCAGTGCCGAGGAGCGTCGCATGTTTCGCATCTCGGCTTGTCAAAAACAAAATGGCGAAACAAATGGGTGCTAACTGCCAGTCAGCATCTGCGTCGAACTTTCAGAAGCGACTAGCTTCACAAACAAACACACGTTCTCCCATAATGCCGTTTATTAGGGAGGTGTGTGAAAATGTTTCATTAGGGCACATTAGGGGAGGTGTTCGTTTTCATTATCGTTTATGGGATGGAAAAACACCGCCATGCGTCGCAATTAACATCTGAACAGATGGCGGAGACTAGACTAGGTGTCTATCGCTCAAGTTCTCCTTCGCACGAACCACCTCCGTGCTTTCACGCTCGTCTGCGAGAAACAGAGCGGTACTGGCAGAAGAGGATGTAGAGGGAAAAGGAAAGGGATAAACGCACACGCAGGGCGGAAAGAAAAGAAAACATGCGAGTCAATAAAATAAACAGCGGTAAGCGAGCTTGACGTGATCGAGCTCTGGTGTGCATGAGCTGGCCAAATTACTCCGGCGAGGACCGCAGCATGACACACACACAACACAATGCTATGACCCGAAGAGAATGAAAACGCTCTGAACATTTGGCTTCAGAGGTCGTAGCCGAAAAGCACCATATGCTGACAATATGTCAGAGGAGATCCAAGCACACACACACACACACACTCTCTCCTATCATCTTATCTCTCCACTAGTGATGTCATAAACACTGAACTGAAACTGAACAGAACATAAGCACAAAAAAAAATAATTAAAAATAAATACATTTAAAATTAATAACAATAATAATAATAATAAGAGTCTTGCCCAGTCTTTGCTTAAATTTAAGAGAATAAATACAATATTAATTAATACATATAAAATAAAATTATATATATTTTTAACATTTATTTTCTTTTTTTTAATTCCATCTATCTATCTATCTATCTATCCTAGTAAAAATATAAAAATATAAAGTAATATTTAAAATGCATTTATTTCATACTAAGTATATAGTTCAAATCCATTAAACAAATTTACTGACATATAGCTCGAGACTTACTGATATAAAAATTATAATTCAACCTTATTTGGAGTACTACTTGTGCACAATTTGCATTTCTTAATATTAAGCCTAAAATGTGTTTTAATGTCACTATTGATGATGATTGTATGATCTTTGAATAATATTGGTATTTAAATGCAAGATATTTCAAGTGTACCTAAAGTACACTTGCAGTATTTCCACTTTAGCACAATCAAATATCCTTAAAGGGTTAGTTCACCCAAAAAAATGCAAATTCTGTCATTAATTACTCACCCTCGTGTTGTTCCAAACCCGTAAGACCTTCGTTCATCTTCGGAACACAATTTAAGATATTTTTGATGAAATCTGAGGGCTCTCTGACCCTCCCATAGACAGCAAGGTAACTACCACGTTCAAGGTCCAGCCAGGTACCAAGATGATCGACAAAGTAGTCCGTGTGACATCAGTGGTTCAACTCTAAAGTTACGAAGCTAGGAGAATGCTTTTTTGCACAAAGAAAACAAAAAT
>NW_015662942.1:270754-271680 GCF_001515625.1 Sinocyclocheilus rhinocerous
CTCTTTGACCCTCCCATAGACAGCAAGGTAACTACCACGTTCAAGGTCCAGAAAAGTACCAAGATGATCGACAAAGTAGTCCGTGTGACATCAGTGGTTCAACTGTAAAGTTACAAAGCTACGAGAATACTTTTTTGTGCAAAGAAAACAAAAATAACGACTTTATTCCACATTTTCGTCTCTACTGCGTCACTTGTGGAAGCGAGTTCACGACAGTACCATGACGCGAGCGTGTGGCGACGCAGTAGACACCCATTTTTGGGTGAACTAACCCTTTAAGTACATCTTTAGTTGAACTTCAGCACAATTAAAGTGCATTAAGTACAAAATTAGTTGTTACAATTTAGCAGACTTTAAGTATACTAGTTTAGTATGCTAAAAGTACAGTACAATTGCAGGGTATTTTTTATTAAGTTCATAAATATGAAAATGTTTTTGTAGTGTACTTAGCATGAAATAAATGTATTTCAAATATTTGCTCCACTTTAAAGAAAAATATATATTTATAATAGCAGCCATGCTCAACAGTGGCACAATAAACACTGGTACAGATGTTTGTGTGTGTAAGATATAGTCTACGATATGTTTAGTCTGCTGATACTGTCTGTTGTTCGCTCTGTTAACGAGATAATGGGATTATAATGGAATACATTTCTATATTTAGACCCTCCAGGTCCATATCACACACACTCACACACGCTCCGTCAGCGGCTGTAATCTGCAGTCTGTGTTCAGTGCCGTCTCTGATGTCGAATTCTAATATGGTTGTCTGAATTCTCAGAGCGAAAGATCAATGTGGCGTTTAGACGAGTGCGCGGTCTTTCTCCTCTCTTCCTTTCAAACGTGCTGGGCCATGGCTAAAGAGACACAAACACAACCATCTCGCACCTGTACCACACACACACACACACACACACACACTTATC
>NW_015662942.1:272812-274862 GCF_001515625.1 Sinocyclocheilus rhinocerous
CACACACACACACACACACACACACACACACACACACACACTTATCACAGATCTCAGATACAGCTAAAGGCACCAACACACACACACACACACACTTATCACAGATCTCAGATACAGCTAAAGGCACCAACACACACACACACAGTTCTGGAGTGTCAGACCAAGTGTGTGAGCTAGGGTTATCACATTACCAAAATGTATAAATTTAGATTTATAAATTTAGTTTGCAGTCTAAAACCAGTTTGAATGATTACAAAAACACACACTTTGTGTATAGGGTTTGACTGTAAATTAATTTGACCAGAATGGAAATCAGACAAAGAGGAAAAACTGCTGAACAATAGTGAGTAGGTGTCACAGTCTTCAAAAAACATTATGAAATAGCTTTAACTTACATAATACAACGAATTTTCAGTGAAAAAATAACGTAGGACAGGACTTGGTTTGATCCACTGGGATCTGACTAAATCATATACCAGGATATTATTAGTTAATACTTTTGTTCCCTGCTCACACATACCTGATTACATCAGCAGAAAATAAAAAAATAAAAAATCTGAAAGATTATTAATCATTTTAACATTTAAGTAAATGGGATTGATGTTGATTTTTATGTTGTTTTATGGAAGTCAAGAGTGTGCTATATATATAAGGGACTGCAAAGAAGAAAAAAAAAGAGGAGAAAAGAAAGATGAGAAGAAACATTCATGGATTAATCCAGCAGACAGATCACAGCACCTCTGTTCCTGTCGGCTCACTCCTGCTAAATGTTTCATAAACCTTATTCTGCGTGTGTGTATGTGTGGGATCCACAGAGAGATCTCTATTCGACTGAATAATTTCTCCACAGAGTGCCCACAAATCTCATGGTTATTTTTGCTTGTAGTGCATACGACATCAAAGTGAAGCATGCAAATATTTCAGGGAGTGTGTTTGTAGCGGTTCGATGTGCTCATAATTAAGCGCGCTGTGTGCTAATTGGAGGTCTATAAATTGGCATCTTGGCCCTGGGCTCAAGGTCAGACACCTCTATGGCGGTACTGATTGAGATCAAATCAGTTTTCGCGGATAGTATTGAATTACAAATGTACATGTAAATACAATACTGGCAGCTGGCTCAAAACGTTGTTCGGCACTCGTGTTCGTTGATGACGAAGAAGGGTCTCGATTAATGAGGTCTCAATTCAAAAGGGCTGCAGGCAATTATTCACCATCACACACACACACACACACCTGCACGTCTGTACAGAAAGACAAACAAAAGGCAGAGGAGAAAAGCAGATGTGGACGAACCCAGGACAGATGGGCCTAAAAGAGGGGTAAAAAGACAGATCTTTTTAGACAGATGTGTGTTAGCAGATGAGCGTGGGAAAAATGGAGTGGTGCATAAATGGATCAATGGGATCGACTGGAGAGCACTTTGTTAAGAGTAGTTAACTAGGAATCTCGCCATGGGCTATATGTAAACACGCCACTCTCTCTCCTGTGGGAAACTTGTATCTTCATTTTTACTTTTGCGCTTTTTGCAAAACCCATAATTTTGGTTTGTACTCCACCTCAAAAGCAACATAAAATGCCATTTACAACAAGTTCACAACTTGAGTAATGTGACATTTTACAATAAAACAGAATATTCAGCAGGATTCAACTGATTTGATTGGATTTCAGAAGTTAGGCTATGATATTACTGATTACATAAAAATAGCATAATTACTTATTGATTATAATAATAATAAACCATTAACTGGCAGCCAATAAATCAAATAATTATTATTTGAGTATTATTTAGACAACCCTCTACATTGCGAGTAAATCACTCGCATATGTGACTAAATCTTCACTCTGGTGACTAAATGATGTCTAATATTAGCCAATTGCTAATAAATCATAAGATTTTACTCGCCAGTGTGTGAGTTGGAGGCTAAGTATAAGTTTAGCTCAGATATATTTTCACTCGCCGAACACTCTCTGACTGAGCGCATCAGAGTTTCACTCTCCGCTAAGTGATCTGTGCTGTTTTTCAGTTCATCTGAATGGATGTGCAACGCAC
>NW_015662942.1:275018-303028 GCF_001515625.1 Sinocyclocheilus rhinocerous
GATGTTAAGAGTGTACTTTCAGATATTTATAAAACTGTGCCATTTCACAAACAAACAAATATATATATATATGTATATATGTATATGTGTATGTGTGTATATGTATGTGTATGTGTATATGTGTGTGTATATGTGTGTGTGTGTGTATGTGTATATGTGTGTGTGGGCTGTTAGATGCTATTTTAGTTTTTGGTAATATTTTGAATTAGGCTAGTTTTTATTTTTATATTTTCATTTTAAAGTTTAAGTAATTTATTTGTATTTATATATATATATATATATGTCTACATAGTTTTAGATTTTAGTAATTTTAGTACAAGTTAAACTAAAATTTAAGTAAAAATGAAAAAAGAAACTAGCTGAAAATAAAGTTAAAGTTTTTATTTTATTTCAGTTAAAGGTACAATATGTAAATTTTCGCCGCTAGAGGTCGCATTTTCAAAACAATAACAGAGGCAAAGCTCAATGACACATTGACAGAGCATGAAATGATGGGAGATGTCGTTTTCACAAATAATTTTCACGGATGAGGTAATGTATAACTTTTTTTTATTAACTGTAAATTTAATAATTTAGTATTTTATGTCATCGTAATGAATTATCTGCTCATACCGCGTCAATTAACAATAACTATAACGATAGTAATAATTATAATACAGGAAAATTCTGGAAATTCTTAGTGTAACTTCATCTATATTAGGGCTGTGCGATTAATCGAAATCGTCATAAAATCGCGATTTGAGCTTGCGCGATTTCTAAATCACTTTATAGCACGATTTTCCGCGCCCCCGACCTCCCGCAGTATGCTATCCGAACCAATCAGAATGCAGCGATCTATTTAAATCACCTGTACATGACTATTACTTGAACAATAAATAATATATATTTGCTTACCTGTCTATTAAAAAACAGGTGAGAGCGGAGTCTCTGTCCAGTCCGAGGTTTTCGCAAAGCTCTCTCCATTCTGGAAACGCCACGCCGATATTTATTCTAGTTTTATCTCTGTGTTTCTCCCAATGCCTTCTTGCCTCAGTTGGTGTACGTCTACGTTTTTTTGGATATTCCGTACTTTCCAAAGTGTAATCGTGATCCATGATATTGTAAATGCACAACAGTGGCGCGCTACATGCGGTATAACTAACACTTCCGCATTTCTCCACGTGTGTTGCCGTAGTATTCATAAGCGGAAACCGATGATAGCGCGGATATTGCGTCATTGATAGGCGACAATGGGACGAGTCATTATTTAAAACTGGAATTTTTCTGGATTTACAAATCCATGGGAACTTTTGAGATAACGTAAGTACACAACTGCATGAAATATATAACACTGTGCAAGTGATCCAGTCCACTACATCAGCTTTGACTTTCAGATCAGTGAAGGAGGCCGGAGTCGAAGGAGAAAAATCGAGCGAGACTGAGTCTGACAAAGTGATTAGCCAGATGTGGAAGAACATCACAGATCTTCAAAGTTAAGAACATTTGCTCCACATGTGTGTTCGCATTTCTCGAGCGTTGCTTGCACGGTTTCTGTTTTTCTCGAGCCTTGCTTACATGGTCTCTGTGGGTAACTGGGGGGGCGGCACCATGACAACAGATGCGTTCTGTCACCCTTTAAATTGAATAATGCTAAGTGTCTCCACTCAATTACCAACCTTCTCAAGTATCTGGGTTCTCTGCGTGCACGCACATGTATAAAAACAGAACGGGTTATGCTATAGCAACAGCTGTAGGCTCGAAAAACCTCAGGGGAACCTCATCATGGACTAAAATGCTCAACATGGGTGGCAACAGAACAGCGCTACTTACTAAAACTGTAAGAGAGACGCAGCACACAATTGATTCCAATGGAGTTTGATGTTAGCATCTTGCTATGTCAACAGCATGATACTCCAAAGTGTTATGCTTAATAAACCGAGAGAAGCAGAAATCGTGATCACAATTAAAATGCGATTTATTGTGCAGCCCTACCTGAACTGACCTAACACTAAAATGACTAGAGAAAAATAATGACACTAGTGTATTTTAGAGCTGCTTTACAGCAGAATCTCCACTGTGAAGTTTCCATAATTCTGCATTCAAGTACAACTTTGATGTCTTTAAAGGAATAATTGTTGACCCTTGTGTCATTCCAACCCTGTATGACATACTTTCTTTAGTGGAACACAAAACCAAATATTTCTTTGAAAAATGTTTTTCGTTTATTTTGTCCATGGAGTTCAATGTTGTTTTGGACCCCATTCACTTTCATTGTATGGAAAAGAAGAGCAAGGACATTCTTAGCAGAACAAAGAAATGCATAGAGGTTTGGGATGACTAAATAATGATAATTTTTGGATTAACTATCCCTTTAAAATATTGCTACAGGATACAAACACTAGATTTGAAAAGTATGATGTAGCTTGTGTGAAAACTTGCACTTACTGAGAGATGTTTACGTGACTAAATCCAGACTCAAAAGCGCACAAAGATACGCACACATAATTTGACAGGGGGCTGGGGGGCCGTCCGCCCCTTTTACTGTCTATTTGTGTGTGAATATGTGGAAAGGTCAAAAACCTGCTGGGTTGCATACATGTATGGGAGTGTATGCGAGTGTGTGTTCGTGCAAAAGGTCAGTGTCCTAAAACTGCCACTCAACAGGGGGCTTGACTTAAGCACAACTTATGCCCAGGAGGAAAGGTTACACTTTAAGGTACAGTCAATAGAAAGGTTTTGTAATTTCCTCTGTACCAGACAGAAGTACTTCCATTAAAAACACTGTCTAATGTTCTATGCTATTCCTGTTTTATTCAACAAGAAGGGAGAGGGTAGTCTTCCTGTGCAGATGACTGACAGGTCATGGAAAGGTTAAAAATCCTGCTGAGTGCCGACTTTTTTTTTTTTGGTACACACACAGACAAACACGAGACTGTCTAAAAAAGGTTCTGTTTTTAGTTTCGGAAAAATAAGGATGGGAATTAAAATGTCACTATTTTTTTCATATTAAATACTGGAAGCAAATGTTCTGTTAATGTTTCTTTAATGTTTGAATTGTTAAAAATATTCTGACACTAAAACAGTTTGACAGTATTTCCTGCATGAATCCACATCAGCATGGTAACAAAAAAAAAAAACTTGCAACTAATTGAAATAAGAACTAAAATTACCAAACCTACAAATGAAATAAGATAGATAGATGATAGATAGATTAGATAGATAGACAGACAGACAGACAGACAGACAGATAGATAGACACTACTAAACCTCAACTAAAATTAGAATGCAATCCAACAATATAAAAATTACTAAATGCTTTAATACTAAAACAACTCTAATATCTAACGTTTTCCAGCTGCTAACAAGTTTACAGTAGCTATGTTTCCATCCACCTATTTTTATACACATTTTGTTATATTGCAATAAAAAACCTTTGGGAAAGCCAATAAATTATAAAAATGCACATAAAATAATAAAACGTCTTTTTTTTTTTTTATCCAATAAGAAAACGTGCATAAACTACGGCGGAAAATCATTTACTGAATACATTCCTTGATGTAAATATCTAACGTTTTCCAGCTGCTAACAAGTTACAGTAGCTAAGTTTCCATCCACCTACTTTTATACACATTTTGTTATATTGCAATAAAAAACCTTTGGGAAAGCCAATAAATTATAAAAATGCACATAAAATAATAAAACGTCTTTTTTTTTTTTATCCAATAAGAAAACGTGCATAAACTACGGCGGAAAATCATTTACTGAATACATTCCTTGATGTGCAGTTTATCAGGAAGTGATACAGTGAACAGCCTACTTCTGTTCTATTGGTCTCGCTGGATGGAAACGGTGCTTTATTCGCAAATGTTTTATGCGATATTCTAGTTTTGCGCATAAGTTAAATTCGCAACTTTGGATGGAAACCCGGCTACTGAGAGACTTAAAGGGGTCACATGATGCTGCTAAAAAGAACATTATTTTGTGTATTTGGTGTAATGAAATGTGTTTATTTACTGAATACATTCCTTGATGTGCAGTTTATCAGGAAGTGATACAGTGAACAGCCTACTTCTGTTCTCTTGGTCTCGCTGGATGGAAACGGTGCTTTATTCGCAAATGTTTTATGCGATATTCTAATTTTGCACATAAGTTAAATTCGCAACTTTGAATGGAAACATAGCTAGTGAGAACATAGCTGATGCGAAAAAGCAACACTGTGTGCTGGAAATGTTCTACTAGAATCTTTAATGCAACCGATTAGGTGGAATCGGAAACCAAAATCGTTAAATTTCTGACAATTTCCATCCCTAAAAAAAAAGCACACACTAACACTCACAGCTGTGGAACAGTTATCTTCCTTAAAACATTACGACTAACCACAACTGCATTGCTGCCAATCATAGCAAAGCATGACATCACCACTGTCAAAACCTGGCAAGATGATGATCTGATGAAAAACAGTGTTAAAGATTTTCCTGCAACTCTTGCGACACCCAAATCTGGACAATATCACATTTGACAAAGAAATTCCAGGCAACACGACAAGCCAATATTTAAATGAGTGTGTCTAAGCGTGCGTGGATATTTGAGTGAGCGCTGATGTGAAGTTTTGAAGTGTAAATTTGACATTTTTTAAACATGGCTTCAACATTAATCAAGCCACACAAATCATCAAGCATCAGAGAAGAGGCGGCAATTATAACAGCAAGAAATGAGCTATCAACTCACTGGGGGACTGAGCGATGACAACGCACACACACACACTCGCACAGCAACAGTCCATATATCATATAAAACCTAGAAAATGAACCAGTGAATGTTAAATCATAAGAGTGCTACACACACACACACACACACTCAGTAAAGAGGTCAGACGTGATTCAGCAAGAATTTAAAACGGCAAATGCAGCAATGAGGAGTCATTATAGAAATATGCGCACTAACACACACCCAGCCAACCGCAAAATTAAGACATAAAGAGAAAACCTGGGCACCTAGTGTCTACATAGGCAGCTGCTTTGTGAGGGAACATTTTGCAATGCATTCTGGGATAGGGTTGCAAAGGGGTGGAAAATTTCCGGTAAATCTTCCGGAAACTTTCCAAAAATTCCTGGAAGATTCCAAAAAATCCTGGAAAGTTTCCACCTTTTTGCAACCCTATTTTGGGATAGTCTTCTATGTAAAGGATGTGGTATCTATCTTCTAAGTTAGCATAATGTTGGAACATACTTTGCTTCCATTGCATTCCTATGACACCACAAAACGCTGTCTAGGTAGGCAGCTAACTAGGTTTTGCAGCTAGCGTCTGGACAGAGACAAACAGGAAGACACGGAGAGAGCGGAAGATAAAGATAAAGGGAGGGAACAGGCTGCAGGAGTGATATAATCAGTCAGGAGAGGTGGTGAGTTAAATGAACGGCTCTCTGTGTAACCGCACACTGAACAGTGCCATTTACTCTCTCTACAGGAAAACTCTCACATTACACAGGCCGGCTTTCTCTCTCTCACTCTCTCAATAGCATCCTTCACCCCATTTTTATCCTTGACTCTTCCAGATCTTTCTATTCACTCTGCGCCTCTCTTTCTTCTGTAGTGCATTTGTCCTCGTGGCTGCTAGTGAATCGGTCAGAAAAGGTGCCGGAATTAAATCTATACAGCAGAACACACACACATTTCCATGCCTTTATATAAAAATAATAGCAGTCTATGGTATGTCACCCCTGAGATGAGTGTTTAAAGGTGCTTCTTGGTGAAATTGTCCATCTTTATCGCCTGGCTAAACTGTATACTTGACCGTTGTCTAAGGCAGCTGCTTCTAAGGCAGTTGTTTCACTCCAGAATCCCTTTCTTAGCACATAAATCAGTATTTCATGTCCATTGCTGTATTTATTAAAGTTAAAATTCATTAAACTAAAGTTGCTGAGTAATAAGAGAAATACTGTACAGACAGCCAGTCATTATAACAAAATAAACTACTTCCAGGGTTTATTTGGCACAATATATTACATAACTCATTGTAATTCAAACATACAGCCTAAAGACTATAATCTAATATTTATGTTTTATTTTATTTCAGCTTTATTTCAATTTTTAAATAGTTCCAGTTTTAGTTAACAATAACACTGGTCTGCCACTTAAAATGCTTGAGCTGATAATTTATTCATCCCCAAGTCATCCAAGATGTTCATGTCGTTCTTTCTTCAGTCGAAAAGAAATTAAGATTTTTGAGGAAAACATTCCAGGATTTTTCTCCATATAGTGGACTTCAATGGAGACCAACAGCTTGAAGGTCCAAATTGCAGTTTCAATGCAGCTTCAAAGGACTACACGATCCCAGCCGAGGAGTAACGGTCTTAGCTAGTAAAACGATCGGTCATTTTCTAAAAAAATAAATAAAAATTTAAACACTCTTTAACCACAAATGCTTGTCTTGCACTAGCTCGACCTCATGCATTATGTAGTCACCTTTTTTTGTAAAGGGCGTTCGACTTTCTTTGCACGTTCACTTTGTAAACACTGGGTCAGTACTTCTGTCTATGTCACGCGTGACCACGTAATAATGCATGAGGTCGAACTAGTGCAAGACGAGAATTGTGGTTAAAAAGTATATTTTCATTTGTATTTTAAAAAATGGCCGCTCGTTTTGCTAGATAAGACACTAAGATTCCTCGGCTGGGATCGTGTAAAGCCCTTTGAAGCTGCATTCAAACTGCAATTTGGACCTTGAACCCATCGAACTCCACTGAAGTCCACTATATGGAGAAAAATCCTGGAATGTTTTCCTCAAAAACCTTAAATTTCTTTTCGACTGAAGAAAAGAAAAGACACGTTCGTGAAGAAAAGACACTAACATCGTGGATGACATGGGGGTGAGTACATTATCAGGAAATTTTTATTCTGGAAGTGAACTAATAAAAGGCAGGTGGATTCTAGTTTACTGTCAATGTTTTTCTCATTCAATAACTAGAAAAAAATAGTGATTCCAGCAATATTATTCCTTTGTGTCGTTATAACTGTGGTGTTCCCTATTCTCATCAAATTAGAATGACTTTTATAACTTTATAGTTATAGTCAAATCAGTGCGAGTAATTGCAAGCTTGTTGACAGTGCTCAAGGTAGAAGCAGTGCATTCTGGGTCTGAATGGCACTTAAATTACGGCAGAAGTGAGCCAATTTGTTGTTGTTTTTTCTTTATAAGGAAAGTAGGGTTTTTAGGTCACATTCAACCCTCTTTCTCTTTGTGCGTTCCCTGGGCTGACCCAGTCAAGCCTTAATGGTGGAACAACAATGAAGTGCATTGATTAACTATACCACTAATGAAGTGAAAATGAGTCAATACACACACACACACTTTGACTGCTGAAGAGTTCAAGCATGTAGGATACAACCGCTATGGGTCTGTTCTGTATGTCAAACATTTCAAACTGCTCAGATAGATGTGTCAGGAAACCAAAATCTGCAATCAAAGTCTAAGATCTCAAAATAAACTCAATGTATCGTGGATATTTACATTCATTTTAAAGCTCTATACTCCTACAGCATGTCAACAACTGTCTCATTTGTGCTATTCTTAATTCTCCTGAGGCATTTTAGGAGAAACATCAGACAAAGTTGATAGTTAAATGTAACATAACTGATATAACTTAAGTCCCCTGAGCTATGAAAAAGCTATACGATTTCCTAGAGTAACAGTGTGAGAATTTGTGTGTGTGTATGAGATGCAGACATCGATCAACGTAAACAGCCAGACAGCAATGTGTCATGATTCCCCATGGAGAGGCAACCACATCTACTAGAGTAACTAAAGCTACAAGCACGGCACTCTCAATCAAAATACCCACACACTTCAGCCACCTTTGCGCTGTGAAGCATTATCATAGCTTCAGTCGTATCAGTTCACAGCCGCATACATTCTCTAACTGTCTCTACCAGCACAATAACCACCTCTACTGCATTATTCACTGCTCTAGTGCTTCAGATAAATACAGGAAACTGCCTCTGATGTGTGTATTTGTCACATGTCCTGCTCTGTGGTTCAGTTCTATGTGTTGTTTAGTTGACGGGTCAGTAAAGCGACAGCACGACACATCACCGTGCCTGCATGGCCCTCGTCGATCTCTCTGGTCCAATAATTGGTTGTATGAGGCCACAAGTTGACAGTTGGTTTCTGCTACATTTTTATTCATTTTTAAATAGGCTGTGTGTGGGGAAAAATATATGTGATACAACTGCTGTGGGTCTATATGTCAAATATGTGTGCGTGTATATATAACATAATTTCCTTCTATATATGGATAGAAGATGAGATGTCCCATTTTGGTGTACATATCAAATGAATTTTATATACATAGAAAGCATATTAAACGCAAGTAAAGTGTCTACTTTAAGGTTTCTAATAACTTGTGAAAAAAAAAAGTCAAAATATGGTTGAAATAATGTTCCCTTATCAGTTGCGTAACTGATATATTTATGTAAAAATGCAGCAACATATTTATTCTGACCTCTACTTACTAAAATACATAAAAGAAAAAGTGAGCATACTAAATTTGATTGTTTTAAATTATTAAAAACTTCTTGCTGATAATTGGGTAAAACCTAGTGCTTAAAGATTTAAAATGACCATTAATTAGTATTTTAAGTACTGCACTGTGATCCATAAATAGTCTTTTATGTTGTCTAATGATTTTTGTTCTAAATATGCTTGACAAGATTTTTTGGTATATGAACTATTGTTACACTGAATCTTTTCTGCAAATCATGGTAAATATGTACGATAGTTATTATTTTGTGCTTAGAAAAAATAAATAAATAAACAGGACACATTTCTAATGTATGAAAAAATGTAAAGCTGTATTAAACTTTTATTGTTTTTTGCTGCTTGAAAACCCCCCTTTTCATCTTTGACCCATATAACAATTGTATTTCTCACAATATTGCATAGTCTTGATCATTTTAAAATGTATATTAATAAATTTTTTATTTTGTTTATTTTACTGAATTTTTTAATGTAGTTTTTATTACTACAATTATACTTTTAATGTAATATTTCTTATATTTATATATTTTTTATTTCTTTATTTATATCATAAATTAAAATGGCTTAAAAATGTAATATTTAATAAATTAATATTAATACAAAATACATTATACAAATAAATGTTACTACTTTTAATAATTAAATTGTATTCACTCATATTCCATTTATATTTATAGAGTTTATATCATTTCACATTTATAGAATTTCCTATAAAAATAGAATTTCCTTCATGCAATGCATTGTGGATATAATGCACCTTGCCTGTTTGCCGCTATTTCATTCTCTCTTGTTGATAGGCTTTCATTACATTTGATTATTAATTAAAATTAAGCCATACCATTATTTTAAAATATTTTGAGCAGCAACAATCACATTTCCAATTATAATACTGTGATGCATCAATATGTGTGCATCATATCACTTCATAGCTGGTGACATCTAGCACTATACAGTACATCAGATCCAATATGAGTATGTGTCATACGTCCAGATCTGGGACTCTGAAAAGTTATACTCAACAAGTCAGTCAGTTGATGGGTCAGCAAAGACAACACGTCATCATGGCGTCATCTCTGGTCCATTGATTAGTGGCACATAACAGCAGAATTTAACAAAAGCTTAATGCTATATCTAAAGATGTTCTGCTAACCGCTGTGACATCCTCATTTACTTCAACATTCACCTATTTTCCACTTTTATCTCCGTCTCTACAGAGTTCCTTTGTATATTTCTCAGCACAAAGCTATCAGAAAACTCTTTCTGTGAAACGGGTTATGAAAATAAAACAAATGGCAGTTGCTGGGTGATATGATATGCCTTGAGGGATCTAAACGTTCGGAGGGGCTTTTTTCCACTTCGCTGGAAAACGAACCCACGACGTGCATTCCCTGGGCGCATTACATAATCAACTTCAGCCCTAACCACCAGCAGATGTTAGCCGTGTAATCTCACTCATTCACGCCCAAGTGAGACTGGCCCAGCTTTTCCGGTGCGTACGATCTCTTTCATACACATGAATTTGTGTCTCTGTGTATGGCCGTGGATCACAGGGAGAATGAATGCTGCATGCTGATTGGTTAAGCAGCAACACATGCTGACCTCAGCCAATCAGTGACGAGCATAGCAGAACAATAAGGGATCCTCCATTTAAATGTGAATGCAGTGCTATTATCCAGCTGGGCTTATGTGTGTGTGTTCACGTCTCTTACTTACATCATTATCCTGGAGAGAAAAGAAAATTGGAAAGACAAATGACAAAAAAAAAGAAACAAATGAGGTACAAACTAAATTACCAGTTTGGCCATGTTAATTATGCTGATTCTGAAAAATCTGTTATTTTCATCCTGTCTTTCTGTTAAATGCATACTGGATTTACTTGATTTTTTACTGAATTTTGCCTACCATTTCTTTTTGATAAAATACTTTATAAGTTTCATTAAACTATTAATTTATTTATATTTACACTTCTGTGTAATAAAAATAAAATTAAATAAACCCTAGCTCACCCCTAGTTAATTCATTATTGAATTCAGTATACAGGATTCCACTGTCAGTTGAATTGGCACATTAAAAATGGAAAGATACGTCAAGTACACGGCTTTGTAGAATACAGCAGAGTGCTGTCATATACTGGACATTTCAGCAAATGCAGCAGGTTACCCATATATTGCATGCATACTTCATGTACTGGAGTTGGTATGGTAGAACTCCATTCAGAACATACCTAGTGTGTCTGTTTTCAGAGGGCAGCGATATATAGCGAACACACTCTCACTCAGACACAGCCTGAGGGTAGGCACAGACAGAATCGCTCCATTTTGCCCTTAACAGCATAGAGAGGCCTGCAAGCTCACAGTAGATCAAGCGTTGCAATAAAACAGTCAGGCCTACTTTACAGATGCAAACTTTAACTGAGCCTCCACACACACACACTCTAATTCTATAACCCAGTATAACACACACATTTATTTTTCTTTCATTACTCTATCATCATAGTCCCCACAACAAACACTCCTGCATTCTTATATAACACAACTGTTTGATGAGAGAACGGAAGTAAAAGGGAAGAAAAGCAGGCATGGAGACTTGTATTTTTCCTCCTTCACATCAGAATGCATTTTCCGGTCAGAGTCAAGGTTGGCCGTGACAGCGCTCTCCCAAAAATCTCATCGTATGCAGTGGCCTAGTTTCTTCGGGGGAAGAGAAACAGAGAGAGGCGCACTGGAAGCGAGCGCAAGGTGGGATCGGTGTCATACACTGCTACACTCGGTTGAGCTTTGGAGAGGCGTCAGTACCGTAACTGTCCAGAGGAGGTGAGGTCTGTCTCCTCTACCAGCTTTGAGATCTACCGCTGTGCCCATGGCATCTCCTGGCACGGAGCCCCGCGGGGCTGTTTGCCCATCTGGGAAGCTGGCTGAAGGGTTAGGGGGCTTTGCGGCAGCCAAGGTTGATGGCCTGATGTGATTTAGGGGAAGTGCAAAGGCGTGCTGGGGGTCCCAGTGATGGGACTTGAAAAATGATTCATGAATATTGAGCTTAATTAGCATGGAACTCTCTCACAGCCAGAATTTTGCCTGTCGGGATTGAGCTGCAAAGTGTAGCGGACATATTCTAGCCAAAAAATGTCCACTTAAACAGGAAAGGGCAGACTGACTGACATGTGAAGTGACTAACCAAACTTTTTAAATGTGAATTTCACAACATAAAGTTTGTTTGGTTTCCATTCATGCCAGGGGTGTCCAGTTCTGCTCCTGGAAGGCCACGGTCCTACAGAGTTTAGCTCTAACCCTAATTAAACGCATCTGAACCAGCTAATTAAGGTTTTTAGGATCTCTGGAAACTTCCAGGTAGGTGTGTTGCAGAAAGTTGAAGGTTAATGTTGCCAAGTCTGTGGTTTTCTCGTGGAACTGGGCTACTTATTTACTGTTGCCATGGGTTGTTTTTAGTTTGTGGGTTAAAGCAACCCCCAAAGCCCCAGAATGCCATTTCAATGGAGGGGACCCCCAATGGATGGGACAATCATGGAAAAAGCTTAATTGGGCTAGTTTTAGGCTAGTTTTGAATAGTAATTGGGCTAGTTTTATTTTATTTATATTGAGGAGCAGGAGCAGCACTGGACACCCATGATTTATGGGTAAATCTCAATCGTACAAACTCCCATTCCACATAATGTGTATATTAAACATTGAATGTTTTGTTTTGGCTGCTATTTTGTCAGGGTAGTCTGATTCACAAAGAAATGACTTTAGTAAAAAGACTCAGGAATCACCAGATGGAATAATTCAAACTGAAGGTCCAGACACACCATACTGACATTAAAAAAACAGCGACAACAAAAGCAAACTATGGTCATCTGCATCTGGACCAAAAGGTTGCGCTTGAACGCAAAACCAAAGCCAATGTCCAACTAGCAGGTATCCACTTCACCAGCATGGGAGGACCTACTCTCCATACCAGCAGGTGGCAGTAGTCACCAGAAGACCTAGGACTGCGCATATACAAATAGTGCAGAAGATACCCACAAAAAATGGGCTGACAGATGCTCAATGACACTGAAAATGGTCATCTGCATCTGGACCAAAAGGATGCGCTTAAACGCAAAACCAAAGCCAATGTCCAAATAGCAGGTATCTTCTTCACCAGCATGGGAGAAACTACTCTCCATACCAGCAGATGGCAGTAGTCACCAGAAGACCTAGAACTATGCATATACAAATAGTGCAGAAGATAACCACAAAAAAATGGGCTGACAGATGCTCAACAACACTCAAAATTGACAAAGTGTCTGAGCCAATCAGACTGAAGCTTGCCATTTTGAGTAAGTACTTGTTTCGTGTTCAGTATACATCAGACAGTCAGTGAACCGTCTGACGCTATTAGCATACTTTTGATGAGAAATAGGACAAACCCACATAACATAAGGGATTGGACACCAACAAACCCACGCACATTTACACACAGGTGTGAGGTGTGGATTAGCATGTTAGAAAGCAAGAGCCGAGCTGGAAGGCTTTTGCTGAGGGCTGCCAGGTTGTTGAGTCCCTGTCTGTATGCGTAAGTGTATTTGTGTGACTTTTAGCGCAGTGATGGTTGCCTTTTAAACAGGCAGCAGAAATAAGTCCTCAAATGTTTCCCATAATCCCGCATTCCGCTCCCTCTAGCTGCAAATAATGAGCTCTCCTTCTGAAGAGCCCAATCAAACAAGTAAAACATTTGAGAGAGAGAGAGAGAAAGAGAGCAAGAGAGAAAGAGAGGGAGAGAGAAGGAAGACATGACGACGTTTGGTATGAAAGGAAGCAGAGAGGATGTAAAGATTATGGAAGATTGAGGACAGAAAAAAAGGTAAAGGGAAAAACATGAAGCGGCAGAGTAAGCAAGGAAAAGGAAGGCAGGGGAAAGGCAGGGAAAGACAGAGGGAAAAGGTCTATGGAGACTCATTGAGACAAGCCTTGACTTTGGCAAATGCAGCCACGCAGATGGAGAGAATAAATATTGGACAGGGATCTCACATCACTTACAGAGAGAAGTAGGGGGGGGGTTGGGAAAGAGAATAATCAAAAGTGAAAACAAAAGAACGATCCAATGCAAAAGACATCAGCGCACACACAAGCAAGTCCAGATTGCTGATCATTCGAGCCACCAACTCAACTTTAAATGAGTAATGTGTTCTGCATGATCGGCTATAAAGCTAACAGTGCTTGAAAGCATTTCCTATGTATTTCCCATTTCCAATTAATTATGAAATAAGTAACACCCTATAGCCTAGCTATTTAGCCTAAGCAGGCGTGTCATGTCACAAATATTGCAGGACGATTTATCAACCAAACCTCTTAGGGTTATTGGTTTGTTGAAATCACTAACCCCGGTTATGCGCAATAATGGCACCGTTCACACACCAATCGATTTCACTGATAAGCAAAATTCCTGATTGCATGTAGAGGTGTGCTGATCCGATATTCAGTATGCATATCGCTCCGATATTGCCATTTTCTGCCGGATCGGGGTATCGGTCAGATGAGACCGATCCAAATCAGATATTGTGCGTATACTATTCTGTGTTATTGTTAAGCCCCAAGAAAACCACACTGACGTATCGAAAGTATGCACAGATGTAAAAAAAAAAAAAAACAATGTGGTCGTATGTGTGAATATCAGCTAATTTACAACAACTCAAAGCAGATCATTCAATCAGATATCAGAGTCTGAACTCTGATTATAACAGCAAAAAATGCAGAATAGGCCTATATGATCAAATAGCAGAGATTGGAACTGACTCTGTGGAACGACTGAAATTGAATTGACAAAAAAAAGTGTCTCTGTTTTTTGGGTCTCTTCAAAGCAACTGGATTTTTTGGGTTTTTTTTTGAAAGGCCAATATACACGTCTGATTCCAGTTTGTGTGTGTGTGTGTGTGTGTGTGTGAGAGAGAGAGAGAAAGAGAGGAAGCAAGAGATTTCTATGGTTCCAAGGCCACAGGGGAGAATGTTGTTCGTCAGGTATAAAGAACTCTAGACAAACACTCCTGCCTTGACTGTAGTCAGCTTTTCAGCAGCTGAAAGCCATCGTCACGAGTGCACGCGTGACCATAGACAGAAAGTGAAACACGCTCGTCTCTCAGTGCAATCAGAGAGTGGAGTGTGCATAAGATGAAGAGACAGAGTAAACGAGAGAAATGAGGAATAGTGACAACGTAGTTGGCAAATACAGACAAAAAAAATAAGATTTAGTCCTCTAAATAAGTGCTTCGCAGCTGAGGGTCGCAGATCTGTTCTGATTGGGTCTTAAAAAGCAAAATCAAAATGCAAATCATAAAATGCAACTACATAATCATGCACTGAATAGAAAAATAAACAACTAAATACAATCTACTTTTAAAAGGGATGCCAATGCACTTTCTGTTTTGTTGTTAACATTAGCAATTGTACATCCAAACAGATTCTGCAATACAGTCTTGAGGAAGGAGGCAAAGGTGCTAATATGGAAAAATTGTGTTTCCGTGGCCACAGCATCCTCTGGCCTCATCAATTGTCTACTCATCCATCACTTTCACACATATGGGCCAGACATGAGTGATGCAGTACCTCTTGCACTTACAAATGCACATCACAACTTTATAGGGCTGAAAGAAAAACATCGGCCTTGAGTTTAAAAAGCTAGTCTTATGCATTCACTTTTTGGACACCTATAAGTCTCTCTGCCTAAAACACCAATGGGACCCACTTTCGATGAGGCTTTTTGACTGGGATGTCAGCCGTTTAAGAAGAAAGTTATTGCATTTTGATGAAAGATTACGAAGACAAACATATTAATAACATGCACCGATGAATCACGCACAATAAGACCAGGAACGCGTATTAAGAAAGTAAATAGGGTCAATTTTGATTACATGATGACTTTAGGGTTGGCTGATTGTGCGTGTGTGTGCCACAGCTCCTCACACTCATTAATCATCCTTTTATCTTCCAGCGATTTCTAGAATGCATTCACTTTTTGGACATCTATAAGACTCTCTGCCTAAAACACCAATGGGACCCACTTTCGATGAGGCTTTTTGACTGGGATGTCAGCCGTTTAAAAAGGAAGTTATTGCATTTTGATGAAAGATTACGAAGACAAACATATTAATAACATGCACCGATGAATCACGCACAATAAGACCAGGAACGCGTATTAAGAAAGTAAATAGGGTCAATTTTGATTACATGATGACTTTAGGGTTGGCTGATTGTGCGTGTGTGTGCCACAGCTCCTCACACTCATTAATCATCCTTTTATCTTCCAGCGATTTCTAGAATGAAACTGCTCCCTGTAAGCGCTGGAGGCATCTCTACCATCCCTCTGTCTTTCCTGTCTTCCTTCCCTTCCGTTTATGTCTCATGCTCTAGGTTAACGGCAGATGTGAGGAACCATTCAAACAGGTCATGAGTCAAAGGTGACAGACTTCCCAGAGTTTTGTGAAGATAATTGTGGAAAAAAAATTACTTGTCTGCTGAAAAGAAAAAAAAAAGAAACTCAATCTTGCCAAACAATGTTTCAGAAATCAAATCAACTACTAGCGATGTAATTTTCCCACATATACAACTAAATTATAACTTACATTAAATTGACACAAACTTTTGTTTGTGCTTATTTGTGTCATTTATTTTTTATTTTCATTCTTGAAAAAGACTTTCTGTATGGAAGCCCCTTTCCACATTTACCAAAAAGTAATTGTAAGATAAAGATAATAGTCAATTGTGAGATACAAAGTCCCTATTGTAAACTATAAAGCTGAGGCAGTGAGTTTTGGATGAGCAATAAATGAAAAAATCTAGTTATTTTCAGAAATTTGCTTCAATTTGCATCACATTTGCAAAAAAATATAACTGAATCACAAACATCCCAACACATCCTCCAGTGGGATGGAAAACAAGTTCAGTGAGCCCCACACCAGAACTCTGATCAGCCCCTCTCTCTCACACAATAAGAGCTTCTTTGTGTCCTGGAGGACATCTAAAATTAAGTTAGCCTGTCAAATGACTTCACTTTACTGCAAAACAAAAAGCTAGAATCCAGAATCAACAACAAAGTTGGCAGTTGAAGTGGCTTACGACAGGCTGAAATGTAGACTGCGCAGTTGGGGATTTAAAGGACAGGTGTTTTATATTCTCACTCGAGTGTGTGTAATGTTTTTCTGGCAGAGAGGTGAGCAGCTTATCACGTAGTGAAGAGAGAGATTAGCAAGTATTCACTCGCTGGAACACGGGCCAGCTGGATGCTGCCCGTCCACCTTCTTACGTGTGTGTGTAGTGGGAGACTGATAGCAACACCTTGTCACAGAAGTGCTAGTCCATGCTTATGGTGAACTCGCCCATCAGCGAATTCACCTACAAGTCTTGATGTGAGAAAAGAGGCACATGAGGACAGCAGGAATACAAATGAATAAACCTGGGAGCTGAACGCAACAGAAAGGCCCTTACACAAAGAGAAACATTCATGAGTGAATAAAAAATAAAAAAAACACAGAACATGCATTCTGAAGACCTTTTGAAAACAATCACATGGTAGAACTAGAAAAATGAACAAGACCTATTCAAATATTACTCATCATAACGGAAATAAATAAACAGATGAGGCCTGGTGCAAGATTTTAACCAACAAGTTCTAATAAAGCACACATCTATCTACATATATGAAGTCCAATTGACTTTTAAATAGTGGTTCTAAACCATTAGGCCCTCCCAAGTTATTTTTGTAACAAAAATAACATGTCCATTTAATGCTGTATTTGTGTATTTGTATTGTTTTTAGCATTTTAATTAAGATTGTGTTAATTTAACTCCATTTAAACATGAAGTGACAATAAAACTAGGAGCATTTCTTAAGTAGTAGCCTATAAATTGATCAATGTTGGTTTCTGTCTTTAAATTAAGCCAATTACCACAAAGTAACCCCACCCCAAATTCCAAAGCACATATTTTGGCGTCTTTATAAGAGAGTGAAGTCATTATTTAGTCTTGTCATATACTGTTTGTAATTTCGCTGGTGTTTTTTCTCTGAGAACGTTCTGTCTCAAATTGTTCCCAAAAGTGTCGTTAGACATAAACGAATAGCAGACTGTCACACACTATATCAACTGTAAATAGCCTGAAGATGGGAATAGTGAGGAAAATGTACAGCAAAAGGAGAGAACGGGTCGAAATTCTCACCACAAAACAAGCGCTCATCAACCGTTGGTAGTTAAAGACGAGCGGACGTAAGTGGGACAGCGGCAGCGTTCTGTGAAGAGCTCGCGCTGCATCAAACTATCCCTCGCGCCCCGCCACACTGCACTTTAAGTGAATTACGTGTCCTGCGCGTGCTCTAATCTGATTTCGGCAACACATGCCACGTAACAAATCAAATTTGAAACAACCCAGATACAGAGAGAGGGGTGAGAGAGAAGGGCAGTCAGTCATTGCGCATTCCGATGGTTTAAAAGCAGAGACGGAGCGGCGCATGTTTTCAACACTGAGCTGGAGCCATTTCAGTCACATGTCTGCTATTCATGCATGAGCTGACACTGCGCTGCGGATCATATGCGTTCAATGTAAAACAATTATTTATGGCTCTGATGCATGAACTATTATATAAAGGAGTAAAAACTATACTAAGGCACCATTTACAATATTTTTTCCCCCAAAACTGATAAATGATTACATTACAATACTTACATGGCCTGCTATATATATATATATATATATATATATATATACATATACATGGATGTGCGTAAAAGTTGATCCTGATCAAATATGAATGAGTCTTAATTAAATAAACAAGCACATCAACTGAAATGGTGTTCTGTCTTAGGATCGAATCTACCCCCAAAAGCCAAACGTTCAGTTTAGCGAGTAACAAAGTATCCCAAGTTCTTTATATTGCACGCACTTTTAATCAGATGTGATATCAGTGGACTATTACATTCAACTGCTCTTCTCGCAATAATACATTGACTATTCACTGCTACAATTTCGCCCATGCACTGCAGATCAGTCTAGGTAATATAACAGAACTCTGAGACATGATCCGGACTGTCCGATGACGGAGCACTAAACCCGACGTGTTTATTTCCCGGATGCGTTTGAGCAGCGACACAGTAAATGCAGTTAAAAGCAAAAACAACATTAGCACCATCAGCCCCGTTATCTGATCGCTGATAACACACCGCCGCGTGCCCTATTTATCAACACGCTTGCGCCGAACGAGATGACAGAAGAGAGCTGAGGAAGCAATGAGATAAACAGCTAAACGCTTACATCCTTTCTCCGGCGCTCAACAATCGTCCCTCCACCATCATCTCGGGTAGAAAATCCAGATCGTAGGACGAAGTCATGTTCAGGCTGACCGTGTTGTGCGCCGCTGACTGGATAACGCCCGCCTTCCGCGCGAGCTTGCCTGCCGAGTTTGGGCGCGCGAGACGGAGAGGGACAGGTGCAGCAGCGCGAGCGGCCCTGGACACGCACACACTCACTGCGCTTGTCACATACTTTTCCGCTCACCCATTAGGGTGTTTTTCCTCAACAGTCCCTTCAAAAAAAAACCTTCTTCTCACAGACAACTAGCGCTCCGGAGCGTCAAGCACCGGGAAGGGAGAGGCGTGGCTGCTCGAGCTGCTGCTGCAGCGAGTTTTTAACCAATGCATCTCTGAGCCATATCAGCCGGTCGGCTTTATAGAAATGAAAGAATGAATAGAAGTATCCAAACCGGTAAGACCTTCTTCCATTTTAGGAAACAACAAAAATAGATTTTTTGAAGAATGTTCATGCAGCTCTTATACATACAATGGAAGCGGATGGGGACTAGAACTGTCTAGGCCAAAAAAAAAAAACCGAAACTGTAAAAACATTACAGCCCACAATAGCTCTAAAATCACATTTACATATATTCAAATACAACACACCAAGATATGATGTTATTTCATTAGTTAAAGGGATAGTTTACCCAAAAATGGAAATTCTGTTCCAAACCTATGACAAAAGAAGATATTTGGAAGAATACTGGCAACCGAACAGTGACTTATATAGCATGGGGAAAAAAATACTATGGAGGTCAATGGCTACCGTCAACTTTTTGGTTGCTAACATTCTACAAAATATATATTTTGTGTGTGTTTAACCGAATAAAGAAACTCGTAGAGGTTTGGAACAAATTTTGGGCGAGTAAATGATGACAGAATTTTCATTTTTGGGTGAACTATCCCTTTAAACATCTCCAGTCCCCTTTCACTTCCATTGTAACCGGGACAAAATAACTCAAACTGAGCAAAATATTACTTTTGTGTTCAACAGAATAAAGAAAAACACTTGTTTACAAACAACCCTGTATTTTTCATCTTTGAGGAAAAACTATACCTTGTATATAAAAAGCAACCTTGCAGAAACATGTATTGTTCCTAATTATTGAGATTACCACAGAGTCGTAGACGGAAATGAGGTTGAGAGATGATAAAGTACCCTCTAGGTATTGAAGATTTATTGCATCAGTGTATTTATTGCATCGTATGATGAATGCAATACAAGGCGCATCCCCATTTTACTGCGCTCATCCGTTCATGCGTATGAAAGAGCGCGTTTTCTTTTTTTTTTCCCCTCGTGTGCCCCCAGGGGAAGGGGGTCTCGAGCCGCGGCTCTACAGAGCACGTGCAGGAACTAGGTCATGGGAAACACACTCATGCTTAATGCATATATACACACACACAAATGATGGGGAGGAAGAGGACGTTGTGCCTCACATTCTGTAGCACATAACCAAGTAAAATAAAAAAGGGATGCACAGCCTGAATTAGGAACCATTAAAAATTGCATTGCTTTGTAGTTTATGCTTTTAAATTGTCCGTGGTAATTAGATGACAACATATTCAGCCAAAAGCTTCAAAACAAAACACAAATCCATAATGGGCCATGCTTGTCTTTAAAGACCAAGCGCAATGAAGGATTGCAGCTGTCATTAAAAAGCAGTTGCGTAGAATTAAAGTGCAACAAACAGCCAAATTAAACCTGTAGAAAACAGTTTTAGCGAATTGCGATAAACAACACACGTGTTGTGGTCTGTTATGACCTGTAGCCAACAACGTGCTAGTATTTGCATGCGTTCAAGTGAGGTGTTTGTGTATGCAAGGATGCACAATCAATATTTCCTTCTTACTGTAACATTTATGAGAAAACAGAAAACAAAACTAACCCTAGAGCCAGATCCTTAGAGACAGTTTAGATATAGGCCAAGTTTTCTGTAATGATTTTACACAAATTATTATAATACGCAAACTGAGCCGCTGGGGTCATCTTTCCCTCTAAGAAACACTTGTAAATACCGCCTCCAACTTGGACAGTTGAGCAAAGGTGACTCATACATAAATAAGTAGGTAATATACAATAATTTCCAACATTACATTAAGTCAATATATATAGGCCTAAAACCACCAATACAAAATATGAGTACTTATACAGTCCACTGCCCTAAAATATCAATTTGTGCATCAATTACACAGAAAAAAAAAATCAATTTTAGGGTGAACAAAGAAAAATAAATACATTGGGAGTGCTGGACAGGTTTATAAACATTCCGCTGTTCTCGCACAATGCGATATCTACTACCTTGAGCAAATATACCATTACATAATGGATTGTGCAATAAAGAAGCAATTTACGAATGCTCTGTATTGCTGTTACGCACGCATGTTATGGAGATGATGAATTCACTAAATGGGCTTCTGTTTGGAGAGAAAATTCAGCAGTAAACCCAAAGACAGCCAAAGCTTACACTAAAGAAATAGGGGTGAACATGAAGAAAGGATGCATTGTAGACTGCTAACAAACAATGCTAATACAAGTCTCGTCGTATGTGTGCTATAGACAGAATATTCTTGCTTAATAAGGTACATTTCCATACTGTACAAATATTTTTCAAGCCTTTTAGCTACTCAGTTTTTAAATGCACTCCTTTTCTCCAAAACTAAGCCCTCTGAAGACATGGCAGCCAACCCAATGTAAGTAAACCCAAACTGACTTGAGAGTAAAACATTGACGCAACTAAGCACATTACTAGATAACCTTCGCAGAAGTAAACAGCGCATAGCACACTTTGTTTATAGTTTTACTATAAATCTTACTTAGCTTTAAGGAGCTAAAATGCAGCAGATTTTAGGGGCAAACGCAGAGCCAATTTTCTGTCTTTTCTGTAGCGGAAACACACCGGGATAGATGTCTGGCACCCTGACTGTGGAAAAGAGGCAACAGGGATAGTAGTGATTTCTCTGGATACCCATTTTACTGATATCTGGCAGGTAGCGGGGACAATTTACGTGTGGTATTAAGCGGCTTAAGCAGTTGGGAACAAGAACTCACGCCACAGACCTTCATGTCGCCCCCTGAACATCCTTCAATCTTTCTGGCTTCCTCTTCTGTGTCCTTCTCTTGGGGTTAAGAAGTCTGATGAAAGCACTTAAGGGCTGATATAATTCTCTCTCACTGAAGATAATGGAATTTAGCCACAAGACATCTTTCATATGGGCTCCCCTCTTCCTCGCTGTCTCTCACTCTCTCAGGCCAAAGGTTTCCCTGTTCTTCCTCCTGCAGTTGTTATTGTTACCCTTTTACCTTTCTCTGTTCTTTTATTGTCATTTTTTGTTCTTCTTTTTCTCACCTTCTCCCCAGGGGTTTCGGGGGTATAGCCTGAATATTTTCGCTTGCCCTGAACCTGCTTAGTGCGTTACTGTTGCCTCGCATTATTGTGAGTAGAGAGTTGCCATCGGTAATTTTAATCACAGTAGACCATTGCGAACATATGCAGCAAGTGGCAATATGGATAACCTATATTTTTTTCACTATAAACACACACCAGAGGATTACGTGAGGTAAAACTATATTCACATTGTCAGACAAATCAGGAAAACTAGATATATATTTTGTAAAACTAATTTTTTTAATCATCAGGCACAATACCTTAACACATCTTTACATTACATATCTTAAGGTTTAAAATATTCTGTATATAGTTTATCTTATCTTTTATGATTCATATCATGATGCATTACATTGATAACCTACAGAAAATCGTTTTTATTTCGGCATAAATGCCTTGGGCTGAGCTCCCAATGTCCTTGCATCCTAGTTACGCCCCTGTTCTGCCTCATTTTCTTGGGGACCTTGTTCTTTGTGTTCTCTCTCTCTCTTTCTCACACCTTCTCTCTCTCTCTCTACGCCTCTACCCCTTGGGTCTGGACCCAGCTGGCCTATAACACATATTGATTGACCACGTAGGAGGAGAGCAAGGAGACAAGAGAGAAAGAGAGAGAGAGAGAGAGAGAGAGAAAGGCAGGCCCGGCAGTCTACAATGCACAGAGACAAAAATAGTACACCAGGAGTTCAAACCGAACGGAGAGCGAGAGAAAGAGAAAGAGTGGGGGCAGGGAAGGTAGATAGATGGGGGGATAAGAAGAAGGAGAACACGTTAAAGATGGCAGATATGGGGCGGAAAAAAAAGATTGCATGTATAAGGGGTGGTCTTAAAATATCGAGGAAGCATAGCTGCTGGAAAGGAAGAAACTCTGTGAGGACCATTCATAAACTTAAAATGAGAAATGCTCTCCTTTTCCATCGTTGGTCTCAATGGTGTTTTTGTAGGGTGGATTTTTAGAATAAAGGGGTGTGTCTAATTGAGCAACTCGGCCCAGCATAAGATCCAAAACTGCTATCGCACATTTAAAAAGCAAAGCTGTATAAGTCAACATAGGCGTATTTGTACAAAAATAAGTGCTCTACTTACATTTTTGCAAAACTCCAAAAACGTCCGTATACATAGTCACATATCATACAAAACACTTTTACCATAGTGCATAATTATTAAATGTTTACATATGCAACCAAATATGTATCCAGTTACATAGTAAACTTGCTTGGTAGCTCACCTGGTACAGGTGGTACATTTTCAATGTGGGGCATTTGGGTTTGAGTCCCAAGACTTTTAAGCAAGCTAAAACAGCATGGTTGCTTCAGCAAATGCGTTTTTATCTCATGTTTTCTTTTTTTTTTTACATATCGGTTAAGTTTAGGGTCAAGTTTAGTGTGGTTGATACAATATTTTAAAAAGGCATTAACCTTTTAGTGCCACTCACCAGATAGTATCAAACTGCCGCAATACGTACAACAACCAAGATAAATAATAAAACATTGCCATATTCATGTTCATCCATTTTGCATAAAACTGAATGTGCTGTTAGCACCAATCACTCGACATTTCACTTTGAAAGTGTCGCAAAACTTGCAAGAAGCGACGTAATAAATGAGTCTGGGTTTGTAGAAGTGATACTTTAGCACTTATAGTTCCAATTTGGATGAGCAGTATTCAAAATAATCAGTATATGTGCACCCCATATCAGTTAAATTAATGCAGAAAGTTGCACCATGCTTGACCACGCAAACAACCTAAGTCACTCCTCCTACGTGTAAATAACATCCCCTGAGAAAAATGCAAATATATATCACAGTATAGCAAAATCTCTATGTTTTGATGTCTTTCTATTGTTGCACAGTATATATACATATATCAGCCCTATCATATAGCCTTGTGCATGTAGACGCACAGACGGGCTGTTGGTCTGTCAGAAGAGTCTGTTTGGGCTCATGAATATTTGATTAACTCATGGATTATGTAAAGCAGTGAGCGTGCTCATTTGGGTGAAAGCGCACACATACATATGCATACTCTCAGTTTCGCTATGTTGCATACTAAAGATACTTTGCTTCAGGTCATCTCAGATAAACATGCATATATATATATATATATATATATATATACACACACACAGATGATGTAATGAATTTGTCATTACACATCAGAAGAACTAAACTACATGCACAGTGTTCTAAGTGCCAAACCACAGACTGCAGAATGTTAGTTCATTGTCTAGTGCTAGTGAAAGCCATCTTTTCACTGTCTCCAGCAAACAGCAGACTGGAAGTCATTTACTTCCAATGAAGAGTGGTACAGGAACTGTTCTAACTATAATGTATATGTATGCAGACTTATCGCTTTCTGATTTGAGCTTCTGGTACATTAAAATATTTGAACTTTTGCAGATAGACTGTATGCGACAGCCAGACCAGATTTGATGTACTCTAATCAAAACTATATGTGTGAGGTGAACATTCAACGCTATCTCATGACCAACTCGTACGTATTTTACGTGGTGGCTAATTCATACAAATTTGTACAATCTCACTTGTATGATTTTGTATGATTTCTGTGAGGGGTAGGTTTAGGGGCGGGGTTAGGTGTGGACCTTTGTGTGAATTAAAACGCATTTGCCAACTCATAAGATGCATAAGATTTTTCCCAAATCGTAAGAATTCGTAAGAATGAAGTCATATGAATTGGTACGAATTAGCCACCTTGTAAAATATGGACGAATTGCCATGAGATCAGGCTGGAACATTACCACTCAGCGAAAATAATGTCCAAAATAAGGCTTAAGACCTTTGAGTTATTTCCAATGAGCTATTTCCAATAAATTGTTGATCCAGTTCAGAAAATAGGTATGAATGATTTGTTTGTGAATTGGACTGATGTGGTTCTCGAGTTCAACCCAGTTACTCAATGATTCAGTCGCAATGATTAAAAGCTTAATAGAGGGAAAAATGACTTAAATTTTGGTCTGTTGTATGGCTTTGGAAAACTAGTGTACAATAGTACATGATACTTAAATGATGTTTTCTCTTCTGTACTGACGCTTGAAAGCCTCAGTCCTTGTTTACTTTCAATATATAGAAAAGAACAGCCAGGTTATTCTTTTGCTAGTGCATATGTGTAAGTTTGTCAGTGTAATCTGGGATCACTAGCCTGTCTAATCTACTACATCAACTTGACCCCTGTTGTTTACATCATCACCATGCCAACCAGCAGTAATGATATCATGACATCAACAGCACATTGTATTGCGTTCTAGTCGCTCTACACTCCCCAAATATAAAATCCGCAAGCTATTCTGCTCTTTAATATTGATGTAGAACAAAATCTTCCTCCTAAATCATAAAATCGACTAACATTCGAATTACAGGCCTATTTTTGCCTCCCGCTATCCCAGAATGCCAACCTCAGAGTGATTTTTACCAAGTGCAATGAACCTTACTGGTTTAACTGAACAGGTCTTGGGTAGCGAAATTGGAGTTTAAATAAATTTGCCATTTCTCTCCAAGTCCTACATTCATTAATGAGCCTTTTTCCCCTTTCCTTTCTCTATCCATCTCACCCCTTCCTTTGTTTCAACTTCCCTCCCCCCATTCCCCTCATTAAAGCAGGGTCCTGAGAGTGCTGGTCACTGCTTCTCATTTATTTTCATTTGAAACTCGCGCAGCTTCACTGAGCCACAGCTCAACATTGGGCACCTAGGGACAGGTCATTCTCCTATAACACAAAACCACCCATTTCTACAACACACTCACGACACATATCCCAGAATGCACAGTGACAGCAGCCCATCGCCACAGCCACACACAGACTCAACCGCCATCGCCTTGTTTTACCGCAATGAAAGGCTTTCCAAGCCACTAATTGCAGAGTACAAACTCCAGTGTTTATAGCGGAAAGTCGGCAGTGCTGTACGGGTGGATTTAGGAAGAAAGTGTAAGCTTTTATGATGGCCCGTGAAGCGCAAACTGACCTGGTGTCATCTGTGATTGCTTAACCCTTCAACTTCCTCTGAGAAACACATTCAGCCTTAGCTAAAGCATTTAAATAGCCTTGTCAGCTAAAGTCTTCAAAAGAACACTCACACAGGCAATGCTTGATAATCTCATGAGTTGCTACACAACATTTTTAGGCATCATACATGAACATTTGAACATGCCTATTATGACTAAAAATGATGTCTAGGTAGGCAGCTCACTTGGTTTTAAAACTGTGATGTGCAAATTGATGTCTAGGTAGGCAGCCCACTAGGTTTTGGAACATAAATAGCACCACAAAAGACATTTCAGAGATGTTTGATATCAGTAATATTACACCTAACCATCAATCTTAAATAAAATATTTTATTCCTAGTTATAATTACAGTACATTCGCCATCAGATGGATTGAAGTTAGGCACAGCGGCATAAATCGATGTGAGTCCTCAGCGAATGAAGCATTACATCAACTGCCAGGGGCACGTGCAATAGATTTATTTACAGTCCCGGCATGTACCGTTTTCCCATGTATGTGGCCCTTAGTGTAGCACCATAAATAATTTTTTCATCAAATAACGATAAGCGTTTTCAAGACCATAGATTTAGCCCAGGTCGCACTAGGGTATGTTTGTTAACATATGGTCATATTTCTATAATGAGCTTGCCTATGCACACACGTGTGTGTGATGGTTACGAACCTGTACGGCACAGTACCAATTGACATTTCTTTATTGGAGGAGGTTGAGTTATGGCCAAGGTGTGTGTGTGTGTACGTGTGTTACACCAAAAGACCTGACCGCAGTCATTGGAGAGATTCATGTTCCTCGGGGGATATTTTAAAAGCCATTGAGCACAAGCACAATGAATGAGTAAAAGGCCATAAATCTACTCTTTAAACCAACATGGCTGCCTCTCTGGCCCAACTAATGCCCTCACACCCCATTACACTCTGCACATTAAACGCCTGCGTTATTAACCGCCCATAACCCTGGGATAAAAACCAACCCGACACGGCCTGATTAGCACCCTTCTCCACTTTTTAAAAATGGCCAGAGAGACAGAGACCGAGAGGAGAGCTAGAAAGCCACAAAGTGGTGTGTGACAGCCTCATTGTCGGGGCATCCCATTGTTGAGAATGCTTTCAGCGCAACCCTCCCTTCATCTCTTCACCTTCATCTCTTCACGCATTATCCTGCGTGCATGCACGCGCATCTTCAAACACTTCTCTATAGCTGTATCAACTCTTCAGTCTTTTAAGAGGCTCCGACCGAACCGTAGGGAAGAGAAACAAGAGAGGGGAACGTTGCAAGCTGCGCATTTTTACGGCTGGCAAGACAAGTGCAGGCAGGGTCCCGCAATTTGACAAAAACACAACTGCATGCACGCACCGCTCAAACGGCCTACAAACGGCATGTCAACGAACCGCGCCAACAAAACCACAGGGCTGCCGTCAACCAAACATTCCTGAAACGGCTCACTGCATGCCTTCAGCTATGAACGGCAAACCTTTCGGAGCTAGCCGGATCCGTGTGTATGTGTGTGCATGCATGTCTTTGTGTGCTGTCCAGGGACAGCTTTACCTCAGCAGCAGTTCCTCTGTGCTCCTCATGGAGACAGCGCTGTTCGCGGTGGATGGGTATAGCATGCTGTCCACACACACACTCGGCACAAAGCCCAGCTCAGACGAGTGCTCCAACATCGCCGTTACTCCAAACGCAAGCACACACTCACACAATCCTTGTGCTTTCAGTTGTGGCGGGTGTACGCTGGCCCTTTCTCTAGCGTCTGAATCCTCTCTCTCCCTCTCTCGCAGT
>NW_015662942.1:305582-334636 GCF_001515625.1 Sinocyclocheilus rhinocerous
GGGGCTTAACCCCTCCTGCTTGTCCCTCTCTTTGTTTAATGCGATTATTACATCCAAACAAACTCCGAATTTAGGTCCTCACAAGTGTGTTTGCACACTTAAATGCATGCAAATATACTTGCACACTTTACATGGTGCATTAATATAGATTAGGACCGCTAGTGCGGAAATGTGACTGCAAAAAGTGAGCACAATTTTATTATCAAGGATGCAATGTCTCTTTATGTCACTCTTCCTTCCTTGCGCACACACGCGCATTATCCTGCGTGCATGCACGCGCATCTTCAAACACTTCTCTATAGCTGTATCAACTCTTCAGTCTTTTAAGAGGCTCCGACCGAACCGTAGGGAAGAGAAACAAGAGAGGGGAACGTTGCAAGCTGCGCATTTTTACGGCTGGCAAGACAAGTGCAGGCAGGGTCCCGCAATTTGACAAAAACACAACTGCATGCACGCACCGCTCAAACGGCCTACAAACGGCATGTCAACGAACCGCGCCAACAAAACCACAGGGCTGCCGTCAACCAAACATTCCTGAAACGGCTCACTGCATGCCTTCAGCTATGAACGGCAAACCTTTCGGAGCTAGCCGGATCCGTGTGTATGTGTGTGCATGCATGTCTTTGTGTGCTGTCCAGGGACAGCTTTACCTCAGCAGCAGTTCCTCTGTGCTCCTCATGGAGACAGCGCTGTTCGCGGTGGATGGGTATAGCATGCTGTCCACACACACACTCGGCACAAAGCCCAGCTCAGACGAGTGCTCCAACATAGCCGTTACTCCGAACGCAAGCACGCACTACACACGCACACGATCCTTGTGCTTTCAGTTGTGGCGGGTGTACGCTGGCCCTTTCTCTAGCGTTTGAATCCTCTCTCTCTCTCTCACACACAGTAACACTCCCACCCATCCACCCTCACCGGCTCCCTCCTCCTTCCCCTCGTCCCTCCCTCCTCCCGTCTGATTCACTGGGCTGTGATAACCCTTTCTGACAGCTCATGTTGTTTTTGGGCCAGAGCTAGTGCTGTTAGCCTGGAGCTGGCTAGCATTGAGAAGCCTGCTGTTGTCCAGGATGCCCAACACCCCTGAGGACAGCTCGTATCTCGTATCCGTACAAGAATAACAACTAAAGAAGTGGCGTTAAGAAGTAGGCAAGACTCTACACTGGCCTGGTACTATAACTTGTCTCTCTCAAGAGCGTCCATCTTTGTCCTAATATTATTTATGTCAACACAGGCAAAAATAGACACAAAAACATCTTTTGTGAATGACCCTGGGAATACTAAAATAGAGACGTCTTTGGATAATTTATCAATGCTGAAGAACCGAGAGATACGTGAAACAACCGAGTAGACATACTGAGTGGTCCACTTAAAGAATGAACTTGTATTGCTACAATGTTGGTAGTATATGCAATTGTTACCTGCACCAGGCCCGGATTGGCTAATCGGGAGCACCAGGAGGATTCCCGGTGGGCCGGTCTGTATTTTGGGCCACGAGGGCCGCAGTGTTGTCATGCCACTGGATTGAAATATGCTGTCCCTTACAGGCTGCCTGCACTCACAGCAGCCCCACTCTTTTTATTTATACTTTTCTTGCAGACCCACTCGCAGACTTCAGGTTAATGATGACTAGGGTTGCTAACCGTTCTGTATAATATGGAATCATCCCATATTTATGGCATCAAAGAAGCGTCCCGTATGAATGCTGTTACACACAGTTTGTCCTGTATTTGCAGGCATGCGCTGTATGACCACCAGACCATATGAATAACAAAATCTCAGCTGATAAGTAACCATTCTTTTTGCACAAATCATTGTTTTATTTGTGAACGTAGCCATTTGAGGAAGGCTTTAAGACCAACCGGAATCCTCTGCCGGCTGCTCCTGCTTCACACCGAGTGGGACTCGTGCTAACGGCAAATCCCCTCACTGTCCGCGTTTTGATTTTGCCAAATCAGTTTGGGTGAATGCAAACAACTAATTGATCATGAGCCCAACATCCAGCAAGGCAGGAAAACATTCAATCTACCTGAGGGAAGACGTCTTTCACTATTGTAAGTTAATGCTGTTAAACAGAGAAGGAGAGAGAGAGATACATTTAAAAAAAAATTCACTTCTAGCGTAGCCTATTCTTAAACTTGGACCTCATTATTGAAGTACAAATTCAAGCAGCAGAAACAGCCCACACTCTCTAAGTTTTCTTTATTTGAAAAATATGATTTTCATTCATTCATAGGCTATATGGTTGCCATAAAATTTTAGTTAAAAAATGTAGCCTATAGTGCCATTGTTAAAAAAAAATGCTTTATTGACTGACGTTTCATAGACGTCATAGTTGATATGCTTTCAAATTTCATGCCATTTGTATGTATGTAATTTCACAGTATTTTCACCTGCTAAATTACTACACTACTTGTGCAGTCAGTCACAATTCTATAATGGTACAATTTACTCAGGCCGATGACATTTTTTGTATGACATTAACATTTTATTTTATTGTAATTGTACATAAATAGCCTAGGTTAAGCAAAACAAATGTGATTATGTCTGGGATTCTTTAAACTGCAGGCAGACATACATTATGGAACTACAATACAACTATTTTGAGTGTCCCTTATTCTGTCCCTTATTTCCTTTGAAAAATACAATTGTCCCTTATTTTCCATTTCTGAAGTTAAGATTTTTACATCAATACGAAAGCTATAGAAAAATACAATGAATTATAAGGCTGTAGAGAACAGCAGACTTATATACTGAGGTTTTAATTACATTATTTTAATATAGTCAATCATGAACTAAAGTGGGCCGGTCTAAGGTATGAAACTCCAGGGCTGAAAATGAGTCCCACTCCGGCCCTGACCTGCACCCAGATATTCTCTGTAAATGCAAATGAGCTGCGGGTAACATCGAGAAAGAGTGCACATTGCTCATTTACATATACTACCGACAAGTTGTCCTTTAACAACTTTACCATGGTAATGAACAAAGGTACAATTTTGAAAAGGTTATACAGTAAACTGGACTTGTCTAGTTTGAGTGATTTATCCCATTTAAGGCTCGGGTATATTTAACTTCATGCGTTCCTTTCCATCTTGCGCACAGCTTTCAAAGTATACTTAACCGCGGATATATGCAAATGGACAAGCTCGATACATATGCGCAGTACAACCTACTTGACTCGTTCTGTTCTGTCACAACATTCACCTTGCGCCTATGCTGTTGCGCAGACTTCCACGGACACTTCTGATGACGAAAATTGTGTTACGAGGACAGTACGCGGAAAGTCGCAGAACGGCAAAATATACTTTGGGCTTTGGTGCGTCAAGTTTTGAAACAGTTCAATGATTCCGGGTTAGGATTTGCACCAGTGCTACTCATGAACTGTGTTTTTTTTTTTCTTTCTGAGACAACATCAGAGGCTTTTTGAGGACCATTATTTTGATAAATTAGTTCTGCAGTGGGAAAGCAGAAAATCACCAGGGATGTGGATTAGTTTAAACGAGGGTTCTGAGTGTGAGTGTTGTATGTGCAATTCTAAGAAGCCCATTTTTCCTCCCAATGGGCACATTTTGTTAAAGAGTCACACTCATCTGAAAATAACCTCTTGTCATTGCTCTTTCTTTTCGCCATCTGTTCCTACCCCTCCATCTCTCTCTCATTCTCTCTATTCTAGAAAAACATATTTACCTCCTTTCTCTTTAAATGTCTCCTCCCTTCACAAGTTTCTCACTCCCTCTCTCTTTTCCAAATGTCTTCCAGATCTGCCTGTTTAAAAATGCATTGTGTTTATTACGGCTCATGAAAGTTTCATCGCAAGAAAAACACATCAGAGGATCAAGGGCACCGATTCATTAAAGGACAAAATGTTGTGTTGCACCTTGCACACTTGGCTAGGATCATTCATAACACTTGGGATAATTGCCAAAGTAATTTGTTTACCAAACACCTGCGATCCTGAGGTACCCCATTAATGTCCTATAACTGTACCTACTGCAATAGATGCAGATCCCATCACTTCAAAAAGGTTTATCTTCAATGTTGATCTGGAATCTGCATTACACTGACCATAGTGATTCCGATTACAGATGTCATGCAAATAAAATTGGTTAGGAGCGTAAAATAACCAGTTCCAAATGTCTCTGTGCTCCATCTGCCACCTCCTTTTCTTTCCCTCCGTCTGTCTTTCTCTATCGTCAGCCCCTCTGCCGGTCTCACATGAGCTAGTCAGTGTAAATGTAATGGTTGTTCAGCAGCGAGTGTTTCTGAATGGCAGGCATATAGTCAGATGTGGGCAGGGAACTTAACGGCTAGACGAAATGCCAAATGTATTAGCGATCAATTTCAATATCAATATCAAAATATCAATATTAATTAAATTCATGCAGTTTTTCAGTGAGATTCGCAAAAGCCCTATTTTTTGGCAATTGTTTTGCAAGAAGAGAATCTACGTGTCTGTCTGCGTGAGGGTTGAAGTCAAGCTGTTACTGACAGCCGAAAAGAAAATATATGCCAGGGGTGATAACTGGTTTCCTATGATCTCTGTCAATGGCATTTGATTAGCTGAGTCTGAGGCAGATGCCTGATCACACTCAATTGGTTGAGTCCATAGGGCCCATTATGAGTGATTAGTGCAATAGAAGAGAAGAGAAGAGAAAAAGTGTCCAGATGAGATGAAACAGGATGAGACAAGATAAAACAAAATGACAAGAGATGTGAATAGACTGGGAAAGACAAGAAAGGGTAGAGACAACAACAGAGATGATGAAATAAAGAAAACAAAAATTTAATTAAAAGAAAAAAAGGTAAGAACCTAAGAAACAATATGAAATGAGACAAGATGACTTGAAGAAGTGATTAAACGAGTCAAGAAAAAAGAAAAAGTGGCGACAAAAGAAGAGACCAGATGAAGTGAGACATGATGAAAGAAAATGGGCAAAAGTGAAAAGATGAGGTGAGGCAAGTGAAGAAAAGAATAAAGGCATGACAAAAGATGAGACAAGATGAGATAAAATGAGAAGAGAAGAGACAAAATTAAATGTTAAGAAGAGAAGTTGAAGACACAAGAATAGAAGAGACAAAATTAAAAAGGGATGAGTTGAAATTAGATGGGACAAAAAGAAAGAAACAGATCTAAGAAGAGATAAGATGAAGAAGAGAGCAGAGATGAGAGGAGATGACAAAAAGATGAGAAAAGAACAGATGACATGAGACAGAGAAGAAATGAGACAAGATGAGATAAAATGAAATAAGGAAGAGACAAGGTGAGATAAAATGAAAAGAAAGTAAAAAAGATAAGGACATGAGATGAGACGAGACAACATGAGAAAAGAACAGATGAGATGAAACAAGAAGAGAAAAGAATAAAGAAAAGAGGATGAGATAAGACAAGATGAAATAAAACGAGAAGAAAACAAGATGAGACAAATGGAATGATAAGAAGAAAAATAAAAACATGAGTACACAATAAGATAAGAAAAGAGGAGAGACAAGAAAAAAAGACAAGAAGTGACGAGGCAAGACAAGACAGACAAAAAACTATACAGAAAATGTGTATAGTGTGTATTATAATGTGTAATGGCGAGAGAGATGAGATCTTTGCATGTATAGACAGTGCCCTGGGACAATGTTTACTGACACACACACACACACACACACACCCACAAAGCCAAAGCAGGCCGATTATAAAATCATGTACAGTCCATCGCACAAACATAACGTTCTCTGTCAAGTAGTTGTATTGCATTTACAGTTTAATGAAATGACCTAGTTAGAGAATCTTCTTGCCTTCTCCATCCTCTGTACTTTCCTGCATTATTCCCTCTCTCTCTCAATCCTCTATTCCGTTTTTATCTGTATGACACTATACTGTTCTTTTCCTCCTGTACTAATAGCTACCATCTCTCTCTCACACTCTCTCCTGCCTAATTGTCTCGTCTATAACGGTGATTAAAAGGTCAATGTCTAATCACTCCTAGCCATGACAGCCCATTTGAAAGCCTGTCTATGTTGCGACTAGTTAGTAGGCTAGACTTATGGGTATTTAATCTCAAAATAGCACTGAAATGCCCAGGTAAAAACTAGGTTTATTGTTCCCTCAGGAGCTTCCAAATACAGTCTTAGCAGGCACATAGGGCACATTCTCGAGTTCAAAAACAGTTTTAACAACACAACCAAACACAAGGGGGTTGAGATGTGTTTTTAACAACTAGGCTTGTCGCCAGTTATTGATAAGTACGATATTAAAAAGACATAAGACATTTTTACAATGGCACAGTGACACAAGATCAATTTGAACTTAGTCGCAGCCTCATTCAGACTCTGTTCACAAACTGCAGCACTATTTAAAGTCATTCATCTATTATTGCATTATTATAATAGTGTAATAAGCAGTAAAAACAAGTCAAACTGTGATTTGATGCTTTACATCTCAAGAAGACAGTCTCCTGTCTAAGTACGTGGTTCTTTGCCAGAATAAGTTGTAGTAGGTACTGTACCTGGCAAGGTGTAATGTACTTTCAGCTGGTCATTTAAAAAAAAAAAATGCATAGGGTGATCAGGACCCTGACGTGGAGTAATTTTACCAAAAGATGATCCTAAAGCTACAACAACAACAACAAAGTAGAGAGACAAGAAAATAGCACCACTTTCAGTTACCCGGATGAGCGGTCAAATATACAATGTTGTCATGGATGACGGTGAATATTCGGAAATATCTGACTGAAAGAGTCTGACCAATCAGAATTAAGTATTCAAGAGAGCAATAAAAGCAGGGCAAAATAAAGAGCTGTTCGCACCAAGAATGATATCTATAAGCATAACTACATGGGCATTCACACCAACAGACAATAACATTCTGTTTAGTATAAGTGAGCGCTGCAGTTATGATCTCTGCTGCTTTAAATGTTCAATCTCTTTAAAGTAGCATGGATTTTGATTGGCTCTCAATGTTTTTTTTATCATTTATCAGCTGGATATTTTTTAACGTGATTCAAACAATATTGTTCCTCTGTGTTGGTATACTTATAACAGTCGTGTTGACCTCTGTATTCTCATAGAACTGGAATGATTATTAAGCTTTTATAGTTACAGTTATCATCCTGTGACGTAAACAGCCCTGAAACAAATGACCTTCCCTTTGAGAACAGCTGAAAGACGCAATTTTGGCATATTGTGTATGACATGCACTGGACCTGCAATGCCATTTGTGGCACCAGTAACAATGAGACTTTGCAACTGTGTGTGTGTGTGTGTGTGTGTGTGTGTTTCCTTAAGCAGGTCAGGCTGACTCAATTCACAGAGGTTCTGCCTTTATTATTAAATGTTATCGAGCCTTAAAAAGATGGTATATCAAAGGAATCTCCCAGCGGGTGGAGAGAGGGACGATGAGAGTGAAATGTACGGTGTTTTGTCGGAATATGAGAGTTCTTGAGCTAACATTAATAAAATAAGGATTACCTGACGTCAGCGCTATGCCATTTCACCTATTCAAAACAGCATTTGGCTTTCTTTGATCAGCACTCTCAGATTATTTTGCCTCGTTTTGTCTTTCTCTCAGGCCTAAAAACCTCTCATCTCTATCAGAATGCAGTCCACGTGGGACCCTCAGAAAAAAAAGGAAGACCCTCAATTCATTCTCTCTCGTTCTGCAGGAGGAATGCACCAAAACACCGATGAATAATTTAGATTTTTTTTTCCCCAAAGAAGAAAAGGTTTGACGCAGCAGTTTGGAAGAAAGGGCTGCTATTAAACATGCATGAGATACACGAGTCCACAATCAGATTGCTGATATGAAGAATTAATCTTATCTCTAAAACACATGACAGGACCACATGAAAGCACGGTGGTGAATTGTTCTTAAATTTGTGGCGTTCGGATAACCCTATTACGGGGATGAGCTGAGATAGATCTCCTATTGTTCCTGTGACAATGTTATTACGGCCAATCAAATACAAACAGTGCCCCTTTTAAATTTTAAGACGACCAATCAGCAGAGATTAAAGACACAAAGGCCCAATCCATGAATGGCAGTTAGACTGAAGCGTTCGATGAGCGTTAATGTCAGCGTGACTATTCATGATGCTGTTGCCGGCAGATCAAAGGTTTGGTGTGTGTGTGTGTGTGTGTGTGTGTGTGAGTGTGAGTAAGGAGAAGAGAGAAGCTCATAAGAAAGTGAAAAGCTTGTTAATCTTTGAAAGTTGGTGCGTGTCTTACAGACATATAGTAGAGGGTCACATGTTTTGACTTAAGGATGGAGCATGTGTAGGCAAAACAAGTTATGATAAAACTAAATTAAATTACTTTTATAAAACAATATTTTAAATTGATGTTTTATTCAAAATTAATTAAAAAAAAATATATATATAATTAAATTACAAATTCATATTAATATATTAGTAATTTAACATAACTAATTACGGCAAAAAAAAGAAAAAGAAATTTTCTTACCACTGGAGCCATTGATATGATCAGAGCAATTCAAGCTATTCGCACAGAACTACTTCGTGCTTTCAAAAATGAGATAGAACAACAGAAGATTGGAAATGGAACTCAAAGGTGCTTGGAAGAGAACTCTGGTATCGGAAGGTGCTTTTTTAAAATTTGAACTTCTTTTAACTTATGTTTTAAAGCATAGCGCTCATGGCGTAAGATGCTGAAAAACAACAAGACGTAATGCAATGGCCAAATATGTTCATTTGTATTTAGTGGCTTTTCTTTGGAAATATTGAAATATGCTTGTGAATTATTCAATTAACTCATTAAATGTAAATAATTTAATTTAAAAAAGTTGGAATCCCTAATTAACCCAGGTCAAAACCTAGTACTGGTAGTGTGGTTTAGCCATCTAACCACAGAGCTTGTACACACAAACAGTTTAAGCTGTACCAGTGAGGTTTTTTTTCTCTCTCTCCTTGTCCTCCCATTCACACATGCACACGTGCTTGAACTTCCAAGCGGCATGTAGAATAAGACAGCCAGTCGGGCATGTTCTATTTTGAGCTATTAGCAGACAGAAATTAATTTGTCACCTTCCATTAGAGGCCTGATTCTGGAGTTCTGTCTCCTCAATTATTTCCTCAACACACACATACACACAGCAAAAGCCATTTTTCCCCACTATTTATATGGAAAATGTTTTGCTTGGTTAGGTGTTTTTTTTCTACATTGTCATTGTATTCAGGTCCATATTTGCTCTTGACTGAACTCCCTGCGTGTGTTTGTGTGTGCTTCCAAAGTGAAATAAGGACTATTGTGCTTTTTAATGCAAAAATGTCTGTGTAGACACTTCAAAGCCAGCACACCCTCTCTAAGAATGACAGAAAAACAGAAGAGGTAGAGAATCTGTTCATTAGGATGCTAATGAGAGAGAGAGAGACAGAAAATACAGCCTTTTCCTCTTCTTTCTGGGTATTTTTGGCTATTAAGAAGCATCAAAATAATCTAAATATTTCCTTCTCTCTGTGAAAACCTGCCAACAGTGGAATGTTTGCTATGAAATATCATCTTCAATGTCATGGCATTGAATTATCATAAAACGATGACAATAAATATTAAACAGGCTCAATTCTTCACTTTTGTACCATTTTATTCCCTGAAGTCCACCTTTAATGCTAGTAACCGGCATAATGACCATTTCCGCTTTCTCGATCCAGAAATATGCGAACGCAAACATTTCCAGTTAAGAAAGATTAATCTCACGTCTTTCGAAATGCATCAGAGGACGGTTCATATCACGCAACATATTCCCAGCTTTGCCACAAGAAGCACTATAGCAAGCATTAGCATAACTGGTTTTCATTTTCAGGTTAACTATTGTGATGTCACAACAGAATCTCGCAAAGCTAGCTAGTTAATTTATTTTAAATTGTCGTTTATAGCTACCTGAATTAAGCACGTCCACTATACTTGGAGAATGCTAGCCATTAGCATTCCCATTCATCTCAATAGCGCATGAGCATGTGAAGTTTTGAATATTCAACCCTTGGAAAAGCGGCAACATTTCTGCAAAATGATATTAAGTTGCTTATTGCATGTTCCATGACACTTAGTCCAGTGAATTTTCCAGTGAGTGGTACTAATAGACAGATGAATGTGAATCTAGCAATATTTTATTATCTTTGTTGTGATACTATCACGACAGTTTGGAAATTAAATGTCCGGTGAGTCTACAGTAAGGTTGTGAATTTTTGCAGCTTAGTTTCCCTCAATGGATGAAATGACGTGGCAATTTACATTGTGGACGTGCTTTGCCTGTATGTACAGTGTTAAAGGTCGAAAAGTGATTTCAATTGGGCAGCATTTTTTATTTTTTTGACAACTGTCAAATTCATCTCCACACACGCATGCACACATGCATGACAATGATGGCAGAGGCCAGAGGCTCAACCCTAAGGGAGATTGCACATTTCTTTCACCCGTACCTCACAAACGAACGAGCGATTCTCTCTCTTCAGCTTGAAGGAAGCATTCCTCTGGGTATGAGGCTGTCAACCTGACACTCATGTCTGGACTTGTTCATCTGCTCTGTGTCTATGTGTGTGTGTCTGGGATGCACTAAAATAGCTCAAATCCTACTATACTCTGTTCTATTTTTGGGATCAACCACCCGGAATACATTTGAACCTTGTGTGTGTATTTCAATATGCAAGCACTCTAGGGAGTGTGTACCTATATGCTATGAAAGCGTGTGTCTGTGTGTGAGAGAGAGAGGTTAATGGCTTAGTCAGTGACTGGTCAAACCCAATAGAGGTGTTTGACGATTGATGGACTTGTCTGGACAGCATGTGTGTGTGTGGAATGAGCCGAGTGAGAGACGTGTTCCTTGGTCGTCTTTCTAAACTGACAACATTTATGCACACACACTCATTGGACACTACATCCTCCTCTCTTCAAATAACATCTTATGTAATTTCGGCACAAACACACTTACACAAACTCCCGCTCACCCTTATACACACCACGTAACTGCTGCAATTATTAAATGAGTCACAAATGCCACAGGTCATGACATTGCAACAGGAAGCTTCAATTAAAGCTTATAGAGTATTTTAATATCCGTTTAATATCAACCTCAAAATGTAGGGAACGAAAATTCATTATTTACTCACCTTCATGTCATTCCAAATTAAATTATTTCCTCACATCATGCGGTTCTCAAGTCGAGCTTGCAGTCCCAACATGGTGCGTCAAGACTTTGAGTGTCATTGGTGATGTGTCTAGTGATGACTGTAACGGATGTTATTATCGCAAACAAAACCTAAATTAAAATATTTTTTAAGTAAAAACAAATGGGGAAAGCTAAAAATAAAATATACATTTTTAAGACTACAAAATACTAAATGAAACAAAACAAAAACTGTCTAGAAAAATGTGAACGCAAATATTTCTAGCTAAGCAAAACAAAAACAAACATAACTGGGGAAAACTGAAAAAAATACAAGACTACAAAAACAAAACAGCAAAACAAAGCAATACAACACAACACAAAACAAAACAAAAACAAACGAAAAACAAAACAAAACAAAATACAAAAACTAAAAACAAAACACAAAATAAAACAAAAAACAAATTTAAACTTAAAAAGTTCATGTTTGATTTAACGTGCTACTTGTTTCTTCATAATTGTGAATTTTACAAGCAATTACTACTATTATTACTACTTTTTGTGTCGTTTTAAATTTTGATATATTATATATTATAAAAGTTAAAACCTGTGCCACAGAAAAAATAAATACGGAAAAACATGATGGTGAGTAGGGTGACCATACGTGCCATTTTCCCAGGACGCGTCCTGGGAAAATGGCACGTATGGTCACCCTAATGGTGAGTAAATACTGACTCAATTTTCATTTTTGCCTGAACCGTCCCATTAAATGTGCAATGATTGTAATATACGGAGCACATGCTTTGCGTGTGTTCTCTCATCTTCCTGTGAAACACCTAAGCCTTGCTTTTCTCCACAAATATACTCAAATCAAGTGAAATAGCAGTCTCTTTTCTTCTTTATGTCTGTGTGTATGTGACAGGCCACTCTGTGCTGTCTAACTTATTCAGCTATTAAGGTCTGAGTCACCGTACGCATACACATTCGCACAAGTCACATCTCCAGTATCCTCCTCCCAGATCTCATAAATATTAATCCCCTGTGAGCTCATTAGCATGGCAGCGCTGAGCTACACCGCCATCTAGTGAGACACTTCCTCTCATGAATATTCAGAGCGAGGGGGGGCCCAGCGGTCATTAGTGGAGAAGAACTGGAGACAATAACCCAATCAGGGATGAGGGACGGGACTTTGTGCGCGAATGTGTAATTAAGCAGAGCATTCAGACTCTTTCATGGTATTTCTGATTAGAAGCTTTGGTTTATTCGAGAAAAGTGTCTGAACTGGGCTAGATATTTTAGTGGAACGCACAGAAATACACAATGAATGAATGCAAATATGAGGCTGTTCCACTGTGGGGGTATTAGTGATGTGACGCAGCGTTTGTTTAAAAGTATTACGCATTTTAGATGCCGGTATTAACGGCTTTAGACAGGAGGATGTTCTCGTTGTAGGTGGGATGTGGTGTTTTTGGATTTCCCGCATTATGCTTGTAAATTTACACAACGTTTCACCGGCTGTTGAGGGCCGCAAGCGTTTTTGTGTGCGTACGTACAGTAATGTTAGACAGCTGTTTCTCGATCCAGAACATCTGTGAGGTATTAGGATTGTGAGTAACAGTAGGGCAGCACTCCAAGGTCTCACGCCTCATATCACTCAGCCTACACCAGGCCTCACCGTGGAGCTCGTCCAGGTGTCTCCCCCTAAAGACGGAGATGGGGTGCTGTCCCTACTCAGGGAACCATGGTTACATAAGTAACCTGATACGATTACTATCAACAGATTTTTTCCCCACATGCCCAATAAACATACAAACAATTTGGAAAGGTCACAAAAAGAGTGCTTGCAAACGCAGTAAATCATTTTAATAGTTGATGTATTTTGTCATTTTTATGTCATATTTAATCAAATTAATGTCTTAAATTTACAACTACATAATCAGGAGTATTATTAGTATTTATAACACCATATATTAAGAATTTCTAAATCATTAAAATTTTGTAATTCATTAAACTTTTTGATGTATTTTGTCATATTTATGTCATATTTAATCAAATTAACATCTTAAATTTACAACTATATATTTATTATTTTTATTATTATAATTTATTACACAATATATTAAGAATTTCTAATTATATTTTGATTTTAAAATTATATAATCAAGATTAAAACTTTATATTCAGTTTTACACAATATATTTAGAATATGTAACTACATATACTATATTAAATTAAATTAACACCTTAAAAGTGTGAATTCATGTATATTCAAAATCGTAAAAGCAGCAAAAAATCTACTAAATGCTATTTGAACATCACACTGGAAATGTTTTTGCAGACGATAAGTTGTACTGTGTTCATTTCGAAGGTTTTTGGTCCACTGGAATTTTTCTTGGAAAAACATTTTCAGTGTTTTGTAAGCTGAACGATCGATGCCAAGGTAAACAACAGAAAGACATATTGAACAAACGGTACGTCTATCTATTTTCATCTATGTCAAGTTAAATATGGCATCTAGCCTGACTAAGGCCTATAGTCTACTCAGTACAATTGACTTTCAGTGATCTGCTACAATGTGAGCCTTTTAAAAAGGTTCTTAGAAGAGCGGTCTAATAATCAATCTACAGAAAAACAGAGGACAAAAGAGAAAACAGGCCTATTCACTTTCACAGAGCACATCAATCCACACAAGGGACGAACCTGAATACTTGTAATAAACGCCGAACGGTTTATATTTGTGATACCCAGGGACTTTTTCATAATGTTTCTTTCTCTCCCTCTTTTCCCTTCCTCTCTCAGAGTTGGATTATAAATAGTGTTGATTGACAGGTCTGGTTGGATGGTAATTAGAGCGGTTGCTGGGGTGAAGGGGGCGGGTCAGTCTCCGTGGTGATAATGAGGCCGGGTCCCACACGGCCGCCATGACGGTTCGGTAACCGCTCTCTTGCGCTGCCATCCCGGCTCCCATAATTATCGGTTGTTTTCTCTATGAGAACATAATCGCCACGGAGAGATGCAATTAGCTGACAACTGATTCCGCCCCCCCCTTTCCTCTCGGCCCCCCCACTGCTGTTAAGACCCCCGGTACCGGAAAAAAAGAGAGTGAAAAAAGAGAAGAAATGGTTTTGATGCAGCTTGCTAAGAGGCAGTCAGTCATTCAGCATGAGGGAATCAGTGATTGCACACAGGAGCTAATTACATTTTATGCCACCCTTTCTTTCACTTCCTATTCTCTTTGTTATGCCATGGATGTTGAAAGAAAAAGATAAAAAGAGAGATTAGAGTATCTCTGCATCTAAGTTGGCAACTGTATTTCGGATGGTAGCCCACAGGAAAGAAAAAGCACATAGGAGATCTCTTTACCCTCTTGTTCTTCTGTTCAGAGACACCAAGGCCCCAAACATACTCAACTTTCAGGTTGTAACTTTTTCGAATCTTATGAGATCTGATTATAAAGAGAATTCAACTTTATATTCTTTAGTCAACGTTCAGCTTTATTCAACAAATACTGTGACATGATTCAAATGTCGCCACATATGAAGCATTATTTTTATTTTATTTTATTGTAAATTTCTATTTTATTTTTCTACGGTGTGTTTCAACAGTAACTAAATATAATAAACATATTAATACTTAATATTGTAATAATACATATTGTAATAGTACATACTACATATTATAGTAACCGTATATCCTTTATTCAACATTCAACTTTACTGAATAAATAACAGGTGTAAGGGAAACAGGTCAATTTAGCTCAAAGGGAATCATTTAAGATTTTAAAGGGAACTCCACCAATAATATGTAAGGGACAGAATCACTGTTTTACGGCTGATCCCTGAGACGGCCAGCGATTCCGTGAACGAGCCGTATGACATCAATTCTGCAATGGATATTTATATCCAAAATATAGTGAAAACACTAGTAATTAGCACAGTAACAAGATCGGCAGTTTAAGACATTAACTTGTGAGCACAAAACACATTGACCAAATCTTAGATTGTCTGATTCGGTCTGATATCCTACACAGGCTTTGTTTGGGGTCTCAGAGACTCCATTTATTTTATTTTATTTTATTTCTAAATCTAAATAAAATATTAAATGTATTAATTTTAATAATTAGCATGTTCATGCTTATTATTTAATATTACAATACAGAAATGATTCTTTATTCAAAAAGTGTGTCAAATGTCTTATGTAAAAAATTGGGGTCTCTTTGAGACTTTTTAATATTTTATATTATTATTTAAAATTGTATATTTTATTTCATTAATTTTTTTCTCTACATTGTGCTTCAACAACATCTAACCATAATATTAAATATTTCATTATACTATTAATATTTCATATTTTTTATACTTTTTTAAATAATATAATATAATATAATAGTAAAAATAGTTGAAAATTAAGAGAAGCTATATTTCAAAATAGTATTGTTATTTTTAGACATACAACAATGATATTAAATGGAGACTTCCTATACCTATACCTCCAGTCTCTTGAGAGTAGTATTGCACTGCACCATGGGAATTTACGTCGTTGTCTTTCTTTTCAGCACAAATACACCTCCTTTATATGTAAATTAGGCTTATTATAGATTGCACATTGTTCTCAAAGTCTGCACAGTAAAATTTTCCTCTGGGAGGAATTTTCCCCTTAGGCCCCAGACATACATTTACACATGTACATGAACACAAACGTTTCTAGTTTCGCAAGTTCAAGTGTTATTCATAACCTATCGCAGGTATGTACGGCATTCTCACCAATACCACAAGGGGTGCTAGAGCTCCAATTAGCGCATATATATTGCAGGTCAACAGCTGTCTGAGTTTCTGAGGCATCACCGCATTAAGTAATGCAAGAACGCATTCGCCCAAGCCTTCGCATCTGCATTATCATATTTTCATAAAGTATTTTTTTCTGACTGTACATATAAACCCAATCATTTTTGCTAACACCAATAGCAAACTCCTTTCCTCTCATTTCCTCTGCTCTGTATCTCTAGTTCATTTCCTCTCGCTCCTGAGGTGTTTTGTTATTCTTGTGAATTTCACTGTGTTCTTTTGCACTTCATCTGCATATAAAGTCACACTAAAATTGCTGTGAACGCATGCACTCAGATGCACATGACTTTTGGCGTACAGATGAACGCTGAGGTAATTCTGGGTGTGGTGCACAAGAGAGAAGTTGGGGGATTCGATCAACAATATCTGGCAAATTAAACCCATATGCACACTTGAAGAACACATGATGCCCATTACATCATTGTATTCCTGGAAATAACAGATCTTGATAGTGAAACGTATATTAGTTATCTCCTTTTTGGAACACACACACACACAATTTTCAAGGAGCCATGCAAGGGCCAATGGAGTGAAGGCAGACAAAATATTTAATTTTGCCACCAATCAAAACAATGATATGAGGACTATACTTACAGTTAAAGAGATAGTTCACCCAAAAATGAAAATTCTGTCATCATTTACTCACCCTCGAGCTTTACCAAACCTGTAGGAGTTTCCTTCAGCTGTTGGACACAGAATAAGATATTTTGAAGAATGTTGGTAACCAAATAGTTGATGGTAGCCATTGAATTCCATAGTATTTCTTGTGAAAGTCAATGGCTACCATCAACTGTTTGGCTACCAACATTCTTCAAAATATCTTCATTTGTGTCCAAGAAATTCATACAGATTTGGAACAATATGAGGGTATGTAAATGATGAGAATCTTCATTTCTGGGTCAAACAAGTTGTTGACTTTTGAGAAAAACGTCCTTTAAATTTAGTTTTTCGTCATGTCATATTCATTCATTTTACTGTAACGTCCACAGCATTTTCCCAGGGTGACATATTTTTTCCTTTTCGCAAGTGCCCTTGAAAACTCGCAGGCTGTCTGTCAATCAGCTTTTTGCCGGCGGTAACCCACAGTGCATCGCTGTAACGACAGAGAGGGTGGCGAACTCCGGCAGTGGCTTTGAGCTTCTGTGTGCCGCCCTGAGGAAGAAAGCTCCTCTCCAGATGAGACGTGACAATTTATTCTTAACAGAATTCCCGATGAAAAATAGGTGTAGCTATTTCAGGATCAGCAGTTTATCAAAAAACTCTCAGGCGCTCTCTCTTGCTCTTTCGATGTGTCGTCTCATAGCCGTGGGGCTGGGTTTAATGGCCCTCAGTCACAGATCTTTACCAGCCTCAACTCTGCACCCTTGACTCTCTGAGAACACCTTTTTCTCTTTTATTTCTCTTCCCTGTCATCTCGCTCTCCTCTCGTAATCAAAAATTCAGAAAAGGCTATGTTAAAATCGGCAAAGTCTGAGGTGACACTTTCTTCTTTCCAAAAATCCCATCATCCTCTCCTGCTGCTGGACGCTGGCTTAGTGATGTCAGACATAACAGGCCTCCAATCGTATATGAATGCTGTGTGAGCTTGTCATTAGTTCTGTTCTGAATCCTAGGGGGCTGCCTTGCTGTCTACTGCCTACATAGGACACTATCTTCTAAGACTGCATGCTAACAAAAACGGAACTGTGCAAATTATTGATTTAGAATGGTCTACATAGGCAGTCCTATACAAAAAGAGCGCCTCAGAAAACTCAAGTCCTTATTACTTACAATAGAGTTTGATGTTAGCATGTTGCTAAGCTAAAAACAAAACTTTATTAAGCATAGAAAAACAAACAAAATGGGCTTTTTAGTAAGATAAACTTACTCTAAATAAACTTACTAGTAAAACTCTACATTTTGGAATTGTACACGATATAAACAGATTTACCGTCAACAATTCTCTCAATTCATCCGCCATTTTGGATTAAACGGCAGCAGCCTACCTGAAATGGATCCTCATAATGATTGAATTCAAACTCGGTTGGCAGCAAGAAGAACTGATTTCAACAGAGTTTGCATTAGCATGTTGCTAAGCTAACAGCATGATATTCAAATAAACATAAAAACTCATAACCTACACGAATTTTAGGCAAAATAGTCAATTTATAATTAGATTTAACCCGACTAATACAATTTCGGTATGGAACAACATTTCTCTGAGATTGTCTGTCAGCTTACAAAAATTTTCCACTGAGCTTATTGTAGTGCATTCTGGGCATGGCTTTTTCTATGAAAGGATTGCACATTTTTCGTCAACCTTTAGGAATTGAAGTCGGAAGCAGTGGCGGCTCGTCGGGGGAGGCAGGGGAGGCACAGCTTCCCCATAATTTTGAGGTGAAAATGGGAGGAGGACGATTTAATGTTAATAAAATTCATAATTCATTTCATTTCATGACTCAGAATGTGTATTTTTTGTTTGTAATTTCACAGTTGTAATAAAATAACGTGAAAGCGCCGCTTTTCTATCGCGAATGTGCCGAATCTGCTGATGTAATTACAACCGCTAATGATAGAGAAGGGGAGGGGGGAGGCCGGGGGAGATGCTGAGCTCTCGTGCCTCCGTTGGTAACAAAAATTAGCGAATCAGCATCGAGTGTTCACTTTCAGCGCTGAGGAGTGTTGAGAATTTTCTGACTAAAAGCAACCAAAAAGCTATTTTAAAGTGGTTAAGCAAATTATAATAATTGGCAGGGATCCAAGACCAAAACAATTAGTGTGCCTCCTCTATTTTAAAACCCAAGAGCCGCCACTGGTCGGAAGTAAACCTAGGATGGTGTAAAATACTGTCTAGGCAGGCAGCTCACCAAGGTTTTATAACAGGCCATGTTCTGTTATTATATACGGAGGTTATATTAAACATTATTGAGATCATACATGGACAAAGCCGAGTGTTACGAGTGTTGTGTTTGTCATGTACGCAATCTAGCGATCGACCCAAGGTCTCAGTTAAAAACAATAGAGGTTTATGTGTGTGAAAAAGAAAAAATCACATCAGTATAGCAGTCAATACACTACTAGCCCGAATTAGAAATAATTGACAGAGAAAGAAAGAAAGAAAGAGAGAGAGAGAGAGAGAGTCCTACCTCTGTATAGTTCCAGTCAGATCACTTGCGTCCTGCCTGTGAGAGAAAAGAGAAAATTAATTCATTAGCTCAGTGAAAAGTCACATACACAAACAACCATTTTAGTTAGAATTGTGTGATAACATTTACATTTACGCATTTGGCAGTCCAAATCGGCTTATTGCATTGAAGGTATACAACACTTAAAGCATTCACTCGGAATTGAACCCATGACCTTTGTGTTAACTAGTGTCAAACTCTGTTGTGTGAGCTACAATGAAAAAAAATAAATAAATAAAAAGTGTCGAAAGTCTAAATGGGTAATTGCAGCAATTTATCAATAGATGTAATTTTTTTAAAGAAAACAAAAAACAAGTTAATTTGAATAAGTATGATTTAAATTTTTTGTTTATTTTTTAATAAATATATAAATAATGTGCCAATATAATGTATAGGATTGATACTCAGTACAACATTAATACGATAAAACAAAAAAATCTTGATATTTCAAGCCTATCTGCACATCTTTAATTTTGATCAAATATGCACAGGTGTATGTGCTTGTACATCTCCTTGGTTTGTGATAATACAGCTGTAATGAGGTGTGTGTGTGTGTGTGTGTGATAGTACTCAAGTGACACACACATATTACACCCCCCTCTCTCCGTCTTTCTCTCACCCATCCAATCATCCACACCCTCTCTCTCTTTCCCATTCCTCCATTCTCCTGTCATTTCAGAGTGTTCGGCTTTTGGGAAAACATGAGTGCTGAATGTGCGAGGCGAGGGGTGCCTGTATTAAAGTCTCTCCCTCTCTCTCTCTCTCTCTCTCTCTCTCTCTCTCTGAGAAGCAGACAGACATATGAAGTGTCACAAGCCACTGAGCCCAAGAGAAGTGGAGATGAAAAAATGGACAGAAAGAGAGAGAGGAGGAATGGTACATTGTGAGCACCTCTTTCAGCCTCCTCTTGACATATTTCACCAAAAAACAAAACAAAAAACCCCCCTCAAATTCATTCCCGCTGACAATTACAAATGGCTAATACAGCACTTCATTAGCAACCGGATCCTGTATGAATCATAATTTACACATTACGCTGACGGAGGCAAATGGTTTTACACTGTAAACTATTAAAGTGTAATACTGAAGTATACAGATATATCCTTCATTTAATTTCCACAAAATATAAGAAGTGTTCAAATGAACATAAATATAAAATATTTATTTAATATATAAATATAAATAAATATTTTGCATTGCGATAATGAGAATGCCATACATTAATGAGAAATTTAATATGAAAATATAATTGAAATTGGTGTCATAATTTAATAAGTATAATATTAATAATACTTTATTTATTTATTTGAGTTATTTTCAAAATACAGTGTCCTATTTTGCGTTCGATTTTGTGGTAAAATATGAGATTTAGCCATATATGTATGTTTGTGGTAACATGTGTCCTCTTCTGTTTGTGGGAATAAATCAACTGAAATAAAAACCAGCAATCACTTTGTGTAACCTTTTTCAATTGCCTTTACCAGGAAAAAAACATCCAGTACCATTTCAAAAACTGGCGTGAAAAGGCGGAATGCTGTATTCAAAGAGCAAATCAATTGTGGCCAATTCACCATGGCTAATTTTGGCCCTCATTCAACATGGCACCCGAGCTCAGGTAATCAAAATGAACTCCCCTCTCTTGTTAGCACCAAACAGCCCACTCCAAATTGTTTTTTTTAAATTTTTTTGTGCTTTTTTCTTCTTATCCCTCCGTTCTCCGACCGCTGAGCTCCTGCTGTGTATATGTGCGTGTATGAAGAAAGAGACCGTGCTTCCCACCGCATGTTAATAAATTGGTCCCCTGTGAACAATGGGGAGGAGGTGTGCGGTCATGATTCTGAAAGCTTCCGGTGAAACGGGCGCTGTTTGATAACAGCTGCCATCAGCGCTGTCGAATAACAGGACGGCAGCTATGCACTTATTAATGGTGAATTATTCCTTTATTCCAGCCCAAATGAGAGGGATGCAGAGGGATAGCATATGCTGGCTATGGTGATCAGAGCAAAGGTGGGCTGGAGGTTACTTTCCATTTCAAAGAGCCACACAGCGAGAGGTCTGTCCACGGTTTCTGCCGTATAAACCTTCACATTGAGCCTGACTGGGATGAATTATGCAAGGCCTTAACCCAGATGTGTTTGCACACACAAACATATTTCTTTCTGTCTTCTATCACCCCCTCAAACACACGAATACACAAACTGTGGTGAGAAATTGAGGTTAAGAAATAGGGGTTAAGAAACCACAGATAATCTATTTGAAAGCTCCTGTTACACTCTGAACTGACATTTCTTTTCACAAGAAATTATTGGGGATAGATACAGAAAATAGGATCAGAACATGTTGCAGGCAGGACACGAACCTTCATTTCCCACCAGAGCACCAAGACTGAATATATCAGAAGAATGTGTCATAAAACTGCAGACAGCACCAGCAGATGTGGCTATTTAGAGCTATATATTTAAATTGAATTAATTTTAAGGAAATGTTGCTTTATTTAATAAAATATCAGAATATTTACTTAAGTATATTTAAAAAAAAAAAGCAACATAATATTTTTGCTGCTTACCTTTTGGAACATTTATCTTGTTGAAAATACAATACCTTAGAAAGCCTAACAAGACTTATAGCTAGAAACAAAATTATGCTCAGCGTACAACAGAAATGAGGAGGTCCAAGCGAAACTTCTACCTAACCAATAAAAGAAAAAATAAATTAATAAATAAAATAGACCTTACAATTTGGTATCTAGATTGTGAAATGCATGTCTGAAAACACGTTGCTCCTTTAATATGGCACTAGATTCCAATAGAAAATTACCTTATTAAAAAATGGAGGGTGGTAGATGGAAATGAAACATCTCCCCTCCCTCTCTGTCTCTATCTATCATTCTTTCTTTCTAACTGTGCGGTTTCCATCTCCTCTCATCTGTAATCATTATCTCTTTTTCTCCAACAGCCACCATCTGTGTGCCTGCGTCTCTTCTACTCATTCTGCGTTTTACTTCTCCGTCTATCTATCTGTCTCTCACACAAACACACTCACATCCACTCTCTTATCAAGGCCCTTGTGCAACAGAGTGTGTTAGCAGTATGTGTTTTGCTTGCTTGAGAAATTCATCATGTTTTTGAGTGATAATTTGCTAGTTTCGACAGGTGGAGTGTTTAAAAGTACTCCAGACTAGACTACAGCTGACAGCAGTTACTAAACTTGTTTCTTTCGTTTTTTTTTATTATTTATTTTTAAAATGTATTTTTTTGACATCTCTTTTGTAAGGGGATCTCTTATTGGAACAAACTGAACGAACCTGGACATCTTGTTGGTGAACTTGGAGACTGCTTAAACACTCTTCTGGGGTCTTTAAAGTGTATGTTTTGTGGTCAGTCAAGCCTCGGGTTGCTATGTCTGTCCGATTTGAGTTAGGTAGACCGAAGCTCATACTCTCTCTGGGTGAGTGGCACTCAAGAGAGACTCGTTTAACCTCTTGGGAGGAAGGAAGTCCCTGACCCACGACTTCACCCTCATCTCTTCTGACAGGATTTAAACTCCCAATAAGTTCTCCCAATATTTCATACTCAAAACACAAGGAGACGTCACATATATTCAAACGAGATTGAGATCTTTTACCCTCTTTCTATCACTCTGGCTTCTGACATTAGCAATTCCTTGTTCAAATGAGTGCAGAACCATTTTTTTTTTCCAGCCCAGAATTGCTTGCTGGAAATGACTGGAACGGGTCCAGTTTGGGTGGTGAAAATGGAAATTCACACATATTCTGATGATAACCGTAAAATAGACAAAAGAAATCTACAATATCATCAGCCACTTTGAAGGCTTTGGTGTAATATGATGACTATTCCGTTGTTCCGATTATGCAGACATTTCAGACAGCACCGTCCATCACTGCCAAGAGACTAAACCCCTTTCCTTTTCCCCTGCCTCGCTCATTTTATTTGTTTGTCTGAGAGTGTGCGAGAAAAAACGAGAAAGGGGACAGACAACAAACTTGTCTAGGAAGTTCAATGCTAGGCTTCATTTGACAAGAATTGCTCAAAGGGTGAATTTACTGTTCAAAGCCTAGACCCTATCAATCTAACACACATCGGAGTTATACAGCGGGTTACATAACCTTAAGCAACAGATTAGACAACACCATTCATCAATCATCTGCACCCTCCCTTTCTCATAAGCTCCATTACCCACAAGCCCTCACAGATCTCAGTTTTTGAGGCATTATGAGCTATTAAAGTCTGTTGCTAAAAATCCATAAACATAACGCAGTATGCGTACCACTTATAAATGAAGATGTGTACACCTTATAAAGAACCGTAAGAGAAAGAACAAACACACACAGTGTGGCTATAGAACAGTCGTCTCAGCTGGTTTATGAGACAGGCATACATAAAGTCAAACAGTCCCAGGACACATAGCTAATGAGAAAATGGCTACAATATCAATTCATCTCTCCAGAGAGAGATACAGAGAGAGACAGACCCACACACCAACCTAATTATCATTATGACATTTAAATTAAAGGTACTTGCCCATGACAAAGACGTTGTCACAATGCTAGGGTATTACAATGCAGTGTTAATTTTGACAGCAAATTTTGATTTAATTTTAGTCAGTCATAGTCTTTTGACTAAAATGCCATTTAGTTTTAGTCATTTTTTAGTCATCTGAATTGTTTTTAGTTTTAGTCTAGTTTTAGTCGACTAAATATCATACGATTTTAGTAGACTAAATCTACAGTAAATTTAGTCGGCTAAAATCTAATGGGTTTAGTTAGAGTGTAATGCATTTATTAAGCATTTCTCAAAAATTTCCAAACTCATTATATAGGTTTGATATTAAGGTTTTACCATGATAGAAACCGGACCGAATTGAGTTCTCTCTTGCGTCGTCAGATTTATCTATATGTCTGCTCTTCCCCATATTGACATTTTTGAACGTTTTATGAGGCGTGCAGCAAGTGTATTTTAGCTTATGTCCCGCCGGTTCATATGTACGCATCTAACCTCCTAACTATGCAGCAGATTCGTTCTGAATGAATCTCTTCCCAAATCGTCCCTCCCTAACATTTTCGGCTCGTTTTTATTTATTGATGAAAATGTCAATAAATATTCGTCATAGTTTTTGTCATTCAAAAAGAGTTTTAGTTCGTTATCGTCTCGTTGTCATCTGTGAAAAAAATGTTGTTGACGAAAATCATGATGAAAATTATTCGTCAACGAAATTAACACTGTTGCTATGCATTTGCTAAGGTGTTCTGAGTGGTTTTTAAGCATGTTGCTATGTGGTTCCCTCCTAGAGTGTTCTGGGTGGTTGCCATGTCTATGGTATTTGGTTGCTAAAGAGTGTAGTTGTCCAGGTGTTTTGAATGGTTGTCTGGTGTTCTTTTTCTTGGGATTGGGAAAGGTCCACGAGTTAGGACTCAAACTTGGGATGCCTGAGGCACAACAGCGCTATATGTCGGCACGCTGCTCGCAAGGCTATTGGCGCCAACGTTGTCTGGTGTTCTGAGTAGGTTTTAGTGTGTCTAGAGTGGCTGGTTGCTACAGTGTTTTAAGGTAGTTGTTTGGCTGTTCTGGAGTGTGTCTCCCAAAAGAACTGTTAGCTAGCTATTTTTGCAAGCTCCATTGAATTCTGTTGGTAATGACAGAACTTGCGACCATAGTTGCTTTTGGGAAACACACCCCTGGGTAGTTGTCCGAGTATTCTGAGTGGGATTTAGTTAATTAGTTGCTGGGATGTTTCTAAGAGTTTGCTAGGCTGTTTTGTGTGTGATTTGGAGTGCTGTTAAGTGGTTTCTGGGGTTCTGAGTAGTTGCTAGAGCATTCCTAGGTGGTTACTGAGGTGTTCTGTTTTAGCACATTGTTAATCAGTTGCTGAAGTAGTCTGGCTGCAGAAGTAGTCTTGCTAGGGTGTAGGGCTGCACGATAAATCGAAATGGAATCGAGATCGCGATTCGACAGAAGCTGCGATTGTCATGCGTATCTTTCAGTGAAGCACGGTTCTGTGATCAGCAGTAAATCTCCATCCAAAGGTCAGAGGGCGCTCTCGCGCTGAAACTCCAAATACGCCTCGCAGAAGAAACTCAGAAAATGCCTATCGCTGCAGCTGAATAAACAGAAGATTCAGCTGCTTTCATTGATTCAACGTGACTAATAAACGCACGACTACGACAATATACGGTTTATCTTATTAAAGATATTCTTAGTTCTTATTCTTATAGTTCTTATTATTATAATTTTCATTAAAATAAAGTATATTTATAATGCAATGCCTTTATCACTGCTTAAATACTATGAAATATGTTGCGTGCCTTATTCTGTGTAAGAAGCCACATCATCTCACAGAAGGATTTATTTCAAACACTCGACTGACGTTATGAAATGAGTTTGGAGTAAAAATATGTTATTAAATGTGGTATTTTCACATGCTTTCAGATGGAGCAGCATTTACTTCACAGAGCCGTAGTTCACTGAGAAGCTATGCAAACAGCTGTCATTATCGCGAACGATTTCTTCGATTTCATAATCGCGTAATAAAATCGTCTGCGTCTTGTCAGTGAACTATGGCTATGTGTAGTAAATTCTGCTCCATCTGAAAGCACGTGATGATGATTTCCTGCTGATTACAGAAACCGGCATTACTATCAAAATGTGCATGAAAATCGCATTCGATTAATCGTGCAGCCCTACTAGGGTGTTTGGTGGGTGTTCTGGTGGTTGCAGTTGCAGTAGTGGTTGCAGTTGCTACCATGTTTCTATGTGGTTACTAGTGTATTCTACTCTCTAGAGAATTGTTTTAAAGTGTTATTGGCTGTTCCAGGTAGTTGTCAGTGTCCGAGTAGTTTTTAGGGCATTGGTTGCTAGTGTGTTCTTTAGAGTGTTTTTAGAGTGCTGCTACGTGGTGCCAGGAGAGTCCTGATTGGTTGCTAAAGCATTCCAAGGTAGTTCCCCAGTGACAAGCTGTTGTTCTAAAGCAGGGGTGTTCAAACTTGGTCCCAGAGGGCCGCTGTCCTGCAAAGTTTTGCTCCAACCAGCTGTAAAACACCTGCCTGGAAGTTTCTAGTATTCCTAGATAGACCTTGATTAGCTGGTTCAGGTGTGTTTAATTGTGATTGAAGCTAAACTCAGTAGGACAATGGCCCTCCAGGACACCCCTGCCCTAAAGGTACAATTTTTGCACGTTTTTTTTTCTGAGAGTGTAGAGTGTTTAAGGTAGTTGCTTTTTTTGTGCATTACTATGCAGCTGCTAGAGTGTTTCTAAGTGGTTTCTGGAGTGTTCTGACATTGTGTCTACATACGTCAAAGTGAGTATTAAAAATTAATTTTGTCATATTGATGGAAGTAGCAAAACTACATGGAGCCGGGAACAGGGAATCAGTTTACTGTCAATTTGGCTGGTTGCTTGGGTGATTCTGATTGGTTTCTTGGGTGTTCAGGTCGTCGCTCAGGTGTTTTGGCTGATTAGGTGGTTATTTACTTGACCATGTCAAAAGAGCCAACCTTAAAGATATTCTGGTCCTATATAAGTCTTTAGGATTTTTGTTTCTTTAACTTGCCAAACATAAACAGGATCACTATGAAAATTATAGCACACCTCTCTAAAAACTGCATGATTTGAGCCATCATTCATGTATATAGCACAAATGCTGTGTCAAAGTTATGCAGCTTTAGGGATAAGAGTTTGTTCAAGTAGTGTTAAAGGATTAGTTGACTCCAGAATTCAAATTTCCTGATAATTTACTCACCCCCATGTCATCCAAGATGTTCATGTCTTTCTTTCTTCAGTCGAAAAGAAATTAAGGTTTTTGAGGAAAACATTCCAGGATTTATCTCCATATAGTGGACTTCAATGGGGACCGACGGGTTAAAGGTCCAAACTGCAGTTTCAATGCAGCTTCAAAGGGCTCTTCACGATCCCGGCTGAGGAGTAAGCATCTTATCTAGTAAAACGATCAGTCATTTTCTAAAAAAAAGTTTAAATTTATATACTTTTAACCACAAATGCTTGTCTTGCACTAGCTCTGTGAAGCGTGTCCATGGCTTCACGCATTCCATAGTCATGTTGGTATGTAGACCGTCGGCCCCCTTTGAAGTCCACTATATGGAGAAAAATCCTGGAATGCTTTCCTCAAAACATTAATTTCTTTTCGACTGACTAAAGAAAGACATGAACATCTTGGATGGCATGGGGATGAGTAAATTATCAGGAAATTTTCATTCTGGAGTGAACTGCATACTGCATTCTTACATTCAAAGCAGCTAGACACAACAGCGCAATGGAAAATAATGCAGGGGTCTTGAGATGAAAGTTGACAGGGCATCTTAAAACCACAGTAGTCATGGTGCAAGACACAGTGTGGCACGTTGCAAGGTTCTGAGACGTCTGCCTCGGCACAGAATAGCACAGAAGGACCACAAGAACCCATCCTGTGTGAAAGGCCCCTAACAGCGCATTGGATGCTAGGAAATGGGTTCGCCATACAGTGCAGGACTGTGTGTGTGTCTGAATGTGTTGCTTGGTAGACAGATGTGCCCCAGCAGCTGTTCTAGATGCTCTGGCACACACACACACACACACACACACACATACAAGGCAGTGTATCACCTGATGGCAGAAAGCTGGTATGCCGCCAAACACTGCTTCTGCCAAAAAGTGTCTCTGACAAATAATGACCCGGCAGAATAACATACCAATTCTTATGCTGCCGTGGAAAAACAAGCTAAACATATGTATACACCCACCATATGTGATACATTTTGTTTTGACCTCTTTGTTCTGACTATCAATTACAGTGAGTTGAGCAGCCTCGAGCGTCTGCCCTAAATGAAGTGTGTGTGTGTAGTTATAAAGAACTACACACATCATACAGCATACTACACACGTAGTTAGCGTCATACAGTTCGAGTACTGCATTAACTGTCCTAGTTCTTCTCTAATGTATGCACTAGCCTTCAACAGAGCAATGCTAATATTCAATACTTAATAACTCTGATTACTCGAAGCTCAGTCTTTCAAAGCTCAAGAGATTTCATGGAGCCCTCAGTTATGTTAAGTATAAACTTAGTATCTCATAAAATTCCTAAGGAGCAGTGTTGCTATAGTTAAACTAGTAAAAGTAATAGTTTTTGTTAAATGAAATAAATCTGACATAAAATGAATGAAATGGATGTACTGAAATTAATATATATATACTGTATATATATACACACATTAAAGGTCAAACCAAAATGCAGTCAAAGCCAACTTGTAGACTGGATTTAAGGATTTAACATCTAAACATGGGACGTACATGGGGCCTAAACTGCAGGCTCAATGTGGGACCCTGGTTCTAGACGTGAGATTACTGAGGTCTTCTTCTCCAATAAACATCTGAAGCAAAAGTCTCCATTTGCTCTCATTGCTGCCTAGGAGAATCAAATGAGCTATTAAAGACATCTAATTTGAGATTTTTCCTTTCTATAGGTGTATGCGTGCAAGAAGTGTAAGAGAAAGATTCATCCGCACTGGAACTAAAGCACTAGAGCAATAAGAGTTTGTTGAAATGGAACAGGACACACTCCACAGCTGTGCGGTGTAACAGGAGAGCTGTGGAACGAAAGGAGAGGAGGTCCACAGAAATGCCAAGATTTCATGAACTGCCACAGCGGTCTGTATTCAGTCATGCTGGTGTTGTAAAGCCCTTCACGTCGAAATGCAACAAGTTTAGCAAACTGCTCTCAAACCTTATTAACACAACACATGGACGATAGGACATGTTTAGTGGCTCAAATTTTATAAATTGTGATTTAGTGATTATTTAGACAGATTTGGTGGACTACCTAATTGTCATTATTAACCAATCATATCATGTTTGCACCCAATCAATTTAAGTACTTTATGTCCTGTTGAATATTCTTTTTCATTTTGAATGCGAACAGTGTTTCACGCGAAATA